>NC_047029.1:3356022-3656022 GCF_902652985.1 Pecten maximus | reverse complement strand
CTCATAGCCAATTTAAGGTTTATATAGAGACAGTTTGGAGCAAATATGGTTTATCCAATGGATAAGGCAGACGTTGTTGCCATAAAAGATGACATATATAAGAGTTACCTCTGTACACATATGTAGATTCAGAGACAACCAGCTTTGACAGATAACCGAAAGTAACACAAATTGTCAGGCCATAGTCAATTTTTGAGCCAGTACGGTTTATCCAAGGTATAATTTCGACACTGTGGCCATGCTAGACGCCAGATAGGAGTAATCTCTGTATACATATTACATATAGAGATGCAGTAACACCAATATTTGCCAGCCAAAATTGAAAACCTTCTTTCGGACAGTAAGAAAACGAATACGGAAATGTGAATTTCTTTGTAATAATTTCTTATTATGTGAAGGGGATATCTCTCAACAAAACAAAAAATATCATAAATCATCAACTAAATTGTTGGAAAAGTTTTCCGTTCTTTATTGGTAATACTGTTTAGAAATATCCAATTTACATGTTTTGTACAAATATAAGTGAGTAAAAGTTTCCCATTGCAGCAAATCCGAAAAGACAAAACATAAATGAGTTTGCTGCGATGATGTATTATACATATGCTGAATATCACATGGTATTTCCTTTTCAGGAGAACAGTATAGAAATATATCATGAATGATGTTTGCGATTTTCCTTAGGGAAAACATAATAAAACCTAAACCGTTTGCATCACTAAACCGTCTTTCCATCAACATAAGAAATTAAAAGGTCACTGTGGAACGAGGCGAAGATTCTCATCTCATTAACAGCCAAACCAGATATTTTTCAAAGTGAAGCATCAAATACATGTTATGTTCTGAATATGTAAAAGTATGATCGTGTAATGCAAATTCGTTTGCCCTTTCCTTGTGCAGGCCTCGAACCCAAGTCTGAAGATAATTCATCACCATCATTTTGTTAAGCTTAGGTGTCAGTCGATAATCTCCAGCTTTGTCTTATCTGAACAGCAAAGATTTGAGTCATTATGTTTTAAAAACCCGAAACCTTTCAGAGTTTCCATATATACTATAACTTCATCCGGTTTCTTTATTGACGTTCTGTTTACTCGAATGTAACCACTTTTAGTGTATCTAACGAACTGGGTAAACCAATATTCTATTTCGAAATTGAAATAGAAGTAAGGTATACAATTTTATAGAGATACCCAATATAATGTGTAACACGCAAATCAGACATGAAAGACCAAGCATTACATATTTTTTATTCAATGTAAATATACGCCATATTCTGAATATTTAAAATTATAGCAGTGTGTATTCTATTCGTTTGAACTTTCTATGTACAGACCCCGAGGTCGAGCTTGCAGGAATTACATCATCAGGTACATTTTGTTAAGCTTAATCATCAGCTGATAGCCTTCTATACCGTATGATCTGAATAGCAAAGTTTTTTTTAAATAGAATAATTTTGTTTATAAAAAGCCGAAACCTATCAGACCTTCTATACTTAATATGTTATATCTATAGTTTTTATTGCCCTTCTGTTTACTCCCATGTGACCAGATTGACAGATGAGGTGATATGTGAGGGATGATTTGATGATATGTTGTAAGCCTCGTATTGAAGGAGGTACTCAAGGACGCTCCTCTTAAGTTTTAATATTCTCTGTCTATACAGCCGTGTACCCAAGGACTGGTATCATTTTGTTAGTTTATATCGACGAGGTACCACTCTAAATTAAAGAAGACAAGCGGCTTTTTCAAAATGGACGAAATCGTTAGAAGAGCAGTGATCCAGCATTTGCATAAAAACGGTTTATGACCTAAGGATATCTATAATGATATGGTAGCAACACTAGAGAAAAATATCCTTTCATATCCTACAGTGAAAAGGTGGGTGTTGGAATTTGAGCGCGCCGACAGAGCCTTGAGGATGACCCAGTCCTTGAAGGCCTGTCAATATTACAACCCAGAAATGCTAAATAAAGCACATGAAATTGCTAGGACTGATAGACGAGTTACAGAAAGATATATAGCCAGTAGATATGGCAAAGAGTAAAAGTACATTCCATTCTAACCGAGGATCTTGCAATGAGAAAGCTTTCGGCCCGATGGGTACCAAGACTTCTGACAGTTGATCAGAAACACATCATGAAGGTTATGGCCTCGGTTTTCGTGGATGCTGATAGATTATCTCCAAAAGGGACAAACAATCAATGGCACATATTATGCTTCACTTCTGAGACAGTTACGGGATACATATTTAACTTAAGCGCCACGGAAAGCTTATTAAAAGGGCATTATTCCATCAGGACAACGCTCCTGTTCACAAGTCTGACATTGCTATGGCTGCCATTAACGATTGGCTTGAAATTGATTGTGCGTCTGCCTTATTCACCCGAACTCGCTTCATCAGACTTTTATCTTCTTCAAAAATTGCAAACAGTTATTTCAGGCACACACTTTCAGTCCGATGATAACGTCATACATGTAGTGGAAGACTTTCTCAACAACCAAGAAAAGGAGTTCTTTAAAAGTGGCATTGAGGCCCTTAAACATCGCCTGCAAAAGTGTATAGATACTGAAGGGAATTATCTTGAAAAATAATACAATATGTCCGGCAAAATTCAAATCATTCAATATGAGGTTCACAACATATCAATCAACCCTCGTATTTAACGATCTGAGTAATCGTGAAAAGGGCCAAACTAGACATTTTTAAAGTGCTAGTTTGTGCTTGTTTACTAGCAATACTCATATTCACTGTTAATATGTCAAGTTCTGAATTTGCAAAATCATGGTAGTGTATTTGTTTGTTCCTTCTTTTCACAGAACCCGAACCCGAGCCTGCAGAACTTCCTCCATCAGGTAAATTATGAGCTTACTTCTACCTCCTATTACGTATGGTCTGAACACCAACGATTTTAGTCATCTTTAAATATAATTTCAGAGCTTCCATATTTAATTTTTTTTTCTGTATTTTTATTGACGTTTTGATTACCTGCATGTTACAAGTTTGACCGACGAGCGAGGCATAATGTTTGGAAGTGCAGGCACTGCAAATGCTTTATTGGCAATAGCCGTATTCAATATAAATATATGTCACGTTCTGAATACGCAAAAATATAGTATACAGTTATCAAATGGGTATGAGGGCGATAGTAATTTTGTCAAAATTATTATTGTCCGAATTGACCCATTTGATAACTGTTTTATTATACCTTTACGTTTTTTCTTGGCAAAAAAATCACCATTAGCCTTTCGGATATCTACGTAAATTTTCTAAGAAATAGGTTAAAATCCGTTTTTGGTATCTCGTATAATGCTTTTATAATGTTTTGGCTATCTCTGTCCGTTACTAATGACTCAATCTCTACGTCTGTGCCGTTTTGAAAACGTGTGTGTTGATCCATGTTTGACAGTTTCGTGAGAGAAAATAAAATGTTAGGCTATCGTCTGCAACAACAAACAATCTGTGTCGATTAAGCGCTTGCATGTCGTTGTGTCTTTCAAACGTTCTGACGACGTTACAGCAGGGGTGTGACAGTTCGCCGTGTGACAGTTTGCCGTGTGACAGTTTTTTTCGAACTGTCACACGGTGTGATAGTCCTGGAAACACATGCGCAATCCTCTCGAGGCTGATAGTCAAATTATCACATTACTTTTATATAGAGGAAAAAACGTAAAGGTATAATAATAGTGTTTGTTTATATTCGTTTGCATTTTCTTTCTACAGAACCCGAAAATACAGAAAATACAGCATCAGGTAAATGTTTAGTTTACTTGTCAGTCGATAACCTCCCGCCCTGTCTGATCTGAAATGCTAAGAAATGAGTCATTTCGAAATAGAATCATTATGTAAAAAAAAAGCGAACCGTCGATATTAAATATTTTTATTGCCGTTCTGATTACACGCATGTTGCCAGTTTGACAGAAGAGCGAGACAAAATGTTGATGTTTTTAGCGATCTGAGTAAGAAAAATCCTTATTCTGGTTCAAAATTGTAAAAGAAATAGGATGAAATTCAAGAGAGGAAACAGTGAAACAGCCGAAATACCACATTTTGCAAGTGCAACCAGACTGAGATATAGTGTTTTATGATATCAAAATTGAAGCAGAAATAAAGTTTACAAAAAAAAAAAAAAAAAAAAAGGAAAAGTACAGTAGCAAAACCAGATATTTTGAAAATTTAAGCATCTCATCTACTTAGTTGGCAATAGTCATGTTCACTGTAAATCTGTAAATAAGTTTCCAATATACACGATTAAGGTTTTATCATTGAAACCAATGGACACGGTAGCTAACACATGGTATTATCGTAACCACGTATCTATGGTATTAGTAAATATTTGTTCAGTAACGTATATGATTAGTCATGTGGTTAAACAGTCTAAATAAATCCTAAAAACAAAGCTTTCAGGAGTGAAAGTTTACTTAACATTTATGAGTTTAATTTCGTACTCGATATATACGAACTGTATTCTTGGTATTTTCAGCCATAAATTGATTTTGACATCTACCGGATCTTTTTTCAACGAACCATATGATTACTATAACCGGGTGTTTTTTTTAACGGTTTCGTTGTGGAGCTTGCCGGATATATCGAGGTGTGCATTGTATAATGTTCCGTATATATATGTGGTACACGGTGAATTGCTTTCAAAAATATAAATAACATTATTTTCATACGGTTTTTAGATTTGGGACAACCACCGTCATACTTCCCATGGGTTAAACTGAAGCAAGTCGTAAACAAGCTATCAGACGAGCAGGTGATACTACTGGGCTACCAACTCGGACTTAGCGAGACGCAAACCAAACAAGCAGTACACAACACAACAGAGGGAATGGATTTATCCAGGAATATATTATATGCATGGTATGCCACGGCTAAAAAGGAAGAGGCAAAAACGCAACTAATGGGGGCGTTAGAGGAAATAGGACGCCAAGACCTTATACAAATGCTACAAGATGAAATGTCCGTGACATTATAATGCGGTGTCCACATTCTCTTATTGTTACTGTCTCTTGAGAATCATCTTGTTTGTAACAACATATATAATATTTGCACATTATTCACGATCAAAATGGTTATTCCCTCATTTGGTAAGCTAAACATTTCGAATGTAAATATTTTAACTTGATTTTACGAAAGAGGTTGTTTCTATTGGTACCGTGTCGTTATATGCACATTGATAAGCAACCACTGTTTCTTTTAGGCACTTATGATTGCCAAATGATGCATAGAACCAGTCTATATAAGGGAATATACCAACAGTACGGAACTCGAAACTGGCTTTGTGTAGTCTTAACATAAATAGGTGACATGGCATGGCTGGCTTTCTCTCCTGGTTCCATTACTAGTGTAAATGTACGTCATGTAATCTTTATTATACATAAGAAGAATATTTTGTTCTTTGTGGCTGATTTACTATGGATGCAGATATAGTTTATTTCCGCTTCTGAACTAATCAATACGAAAATAGATGTAGTATAGAATACAGGATGTTCTGATATAAAGACTATTTTGTTGTGTGCTGTTATGTTTCAAGAACTTGAAATAAAATAATATAACTTGGCAAGTCGTTGTTTTCATTCTAGGATATTCTCTGTTGTTGTCTTTACCAAGCAGTGGATATATGGGTAGGGGAAAGTACAAAAGCCATAAATTCTTCAAGTCAATTATTTTTGGTATTCTTCACCGACATTTTCTTTGATGATTTACGGAATATTATTGTGATATTGAAAACAAGTTCATATCAGTAATAAAATAATCATATTATCAAAAAGACTTCGATTTGTGTATATGACACAACAGAGTTATTGTCTTATCCCGGTCGGAAATGTTATAGAAGTAAAGACAGTACTCTCATCATAGTATCTCAGGAACGACATCTAGAGTATGATTTATTATTTAAGGACTGATTGACAATTTAGTTGCTTGCATGGACTTATGAAGGCAAAAAGGGATTCGCCTTGGAACAGAAGCACGCGACCCAAAATCTCTATCGGGAAATGAAGAGGGCTGAGTTTGCTAGTTTCATTGAGGCGAAGCGAATTGTTAATGTAAAGATAATCTTAAATATCTATTTAATGCTTTTTAAACATGCATTGTCAGCGATTTGACCGTATCTTGTCATGTAAGTATTGAAGTAACGCGATTCATGGAATATGTCCAGAAGCCAATGTTGTTATGACCTCATGAATGCTGAAAAATATATTTCATTCCTTATACTTATATTATTATTATTTTTTTTATTTGATCTGTTAAAGCATCCAATAGTTTAACAAATGCATGTTTTTATGTCTTTACTGGGGAGTGACGTTCGAGAGAGAACAGCCATTTTCGCGGGAATGTGTCGGACAATTCTTGGTACGGTCTTAGCAAACGTCATAACAACAACATAAATAAAATGTAGTTTCATTTACAACATTTATTCTGTCAGATTTTTGGAGTATCTTTTATTATGTGAACATTTAGGAAACCGTAACAACATTTTTCGTATGTAGATATTACACAAATCGTGTATATCTAAAAGAACACGAGAAGAAAACAAATCCAACGGCGGAGAGTACTACCCGTTGCAGTGCGGTCCCCCCCCCGACATTACTACACACTGTGATGAGGCTAATGTTGTTATGAAAAATGAATACAATTTTTGCTAATACTTTCAAGCATAATAAATGTACACATTTCAATACCAATATCACCTATAAATCCATTCTTTCTAACACCTTTCTTCTTATGTTGTTCTTTTAATTATGTGTGTGTTTTATATTGTTATTCATGCCGACGTAAAATAACGAAACGGTTATAAAAATGAATGAATAAAAAGATAACTAAGGTAATGACAGCAAAAACACCAAGAATATCAACACTTATAATACACGTTTGACTTCATATCGCATAAGAAAATATAATATTTTCCAAAATGCCGACAATCAAACTTCTCCGTCAATCTGCATCTTCGTCGGCAGTCGACAAATTTTACGGAAGCCTTGGTAATGAGAATAAATTTTCATATTCATATTAATTTTGAATCAACTGATACATGTAAACAGCATAGGTGGTGTAAACAGGGCGATGGATGTTACTATCTAGAAATGGAAAATTATAAATTGAACCAAACGTTCATATCATGCAGTTTAGCTGTCCCTGCTGTTGATGTTGTAAGTAAAGATCAAGATATCAAATTTTGGTTAAGAGTATGTAGTGTCGTTGATTTCAAATTCCACAGGATATATCCGATATCTAAAAGACTTTTAAAGATATCTAGTGTACCTGTTATAATAAACTCTTCCATGTTAGCCTCGTAATAAAAAGGTACGCCATATGTTCCCATAGATATGACAATAGTAGGTTGGTTGATTGTGTCACCAAACTCAACAAAGAGGTAAAGAATCAGTTCATTTTTTTTTGTTATATTTTGTGCATTTCCGCTTGATTCTGGTTCGATGATGATCGAAGTACGTTCAATTGTAGTTCATATCTATGTCCTTATAACACTGACCATCCGCCTTTCTATGGAAATAAAGGTCTAGTCATAGAACGAAGGATTTTAAAGGGTGTACCAATCAAAAGTTTTGATCAAACTCTTTCGAGTGCCTCTAATTTTTTTATTTCATTTATTTCACGTCTGGAATAAATGGCATTCCAATAGTCTGTAGCCCTGACTTCATAATACTAAGAGTGTTAATTATAAGTATGTATTAGTCTTATGAACAACTGCTCGAGGTAACAATAAAACGTTAGTTATAAGGATTCATATGAAGTTAAGGAATCGAGTATGAACAGGAAAGATCCGCATTTTTTGATGATTTATGCAGATTTCACAATGATTCTACCTACGTTCAAAAGAAGTATAATCGTATCAACTGTTTCCAGAGTCGAGGGCAATACTAGTGTTTATGGTGTACGAATGAAAGGACAAACAAAAGCTGACGGGACGACATGATTGCATCTTATAAAAGTTATAAAACAAGAGATTCTACGAGGATAATTGAGCAGCAATAAACATTGTAAAGGTGTAAAACGGAATACATGTATATAGATATAGCACATTTGTATTGCTTTTCCTGTTTAACTTTATTTCAATATATTTTACCTCTTTTTAGCAAAATGCAGAAATAGACACATATATTACATAAATATGCTTATGAGGGTAAAACGTGGCGATCTTGCTTATATCGTGGTCATACATCATATGTTAGCTAAACAGACTTCTTTAGAGGTCAGAGATCGAAAGGGAACGTGACATACGACTATATCATAGGTGACCATAAGATAATGTGAGCGGACGTGATGAAAACCGTGGCAGATCTTGAATAGAATCGTGTTGGCTTTGTGACAATACGAAAGTGTAGAAAAGGGAAATAAATCTCCTCGGGCATCGAATAAATCGTGGCCAATTGGGCTTATCAGCAAATGAATAATTTCACTTGTCAACAGAGGCAGTATATTAGAAATATTTTCGATTGAAATCTGGTAATAATCATAAATTCATATTTAGGATACTAGTTTATACAAACGAAGAAATCGACTCCCAGAAGAAAGGGAAATGCTTAAAAATTATTCAGAAACATCTTTAAGATTTTCTTAGGTCTCTCCGTACGTGCATTTTGTATTTTCATTGTATTATGATTAGAAAGTCAATCCTTATTTAAAAAAAAACTACTTTTCTGTATGAACATTTGTTAACTCTAATGTAATTCCGGTTTATCAGGATGCAGGGCCAGTATCTACTACATCTTATAACGACAGGTAGGTTATAGCAAAACGGGCATGTATTCATTCAGTGAGTTATATTTCTGTATATTGAAGTTATTTCATATACGATGTTGTTATAGTTTACGTAATGTCCATGACGTAATAGATTTTATAAAGTTTTGTAACTTTTTGCGGATACCCTTTACAAAGTTTTCATGATTTTATGAGATTTTTTTTATATTATATGCATTGTTAAACATGTATCCAAACAAATCTGATCTTGTAAACTTTATAGAGTATATCTTTCATCTAACATTTCAACATATTTACATGTAACCTGATTAACTAAAATATTAACATTTTTCTGTGATATTAGTAAATGTTTTAAGCAACAGAACGGATAAATCAATGAATTGGTCAAAAACGGCTCGGCACATTTTAATTATTTATACCAAGATGCATCTTTAGGTTAATACATAACATATGCTTTGCTAAAAAAATGATACACATTTACATTTTAATCTCGTAATTCAAATGGTAAGATGGTATAGATTCAACACTTACATGTATGTGTTTTACAGCATAACGGCAGCGTGTTACTGCATATCATGTTATTTTCGCGATGATAATATATTTGCTATTTTGCGGGTCATTAGCGTTGTCGGGGGGAATTTGATCCGCGAAATTAACTGCACGTGTTACACAGAAAGTAATTCGACATTAAAAGCAACATTTACGTAATTAAGATATGGTCTTTTAGCCACATAGTAATCTATTATTCGTTAAAATTTAAATCTTTCGTTTTAAATAAAATCGCGAAATGTTTAAACCGCGAAAAGGACCAGTTATATGGTAAAAAAGGTATTTGACAGTTATCGATCGTTTAATTTATATTGTTTGAGTAAGTGATTAAATTGTGATAGATCAACGGTCCCCAATCATAAAAAATATGATTATCAAGTTGACTTCTCCAATTAAATAATATCATTTTTGGATATCATGATATCGGAAACATTGCCTAGAAGGTTGCTTTTTGACATTGATAGGATAATGGTAAAATCATTTTGCCCTCGTAAGCATTCCATTTCCATTTCTGCATAATGAAACGCCTCCCTGCTACCATCCGTCCCTAAGTTCCTGAATTCTTCTTCTTTTCTTTTTTACTATACCATCGTTACCTTTGTAACAGTGCTGTCCTACCGTCCTTTTACAATGAAAAGGAGACGAAATGGAATCCACGTTGTTTTTGTAATAATTATGACAAACTTTCATCGAATACAATACAGCTCAAACCAAGCACGATATAAGCCAACAACATTCTATCAAGAAATTAAGCGATAATTGTTTATCATTAGTTAAGTTCACGATACATACAATTCAGATATTTATTAATGAGTCTATTTAGGACATCCTGTTCAGTATTTTTTAGTCGTACCTCTTTAGCCCTCATTATATGGGTTTATATTGATAACACAGTTCCAGAGCGTCAAACTTTTATTCTTAATCAGAAATTAATAATTAATTGTACTGTATATATACTGAAAACAGTTTATATATTGATGGAGCCAATCAAAGATTGTGTGTAGAAGCGAAATACACAGGATTATTAAAAAAAGAAAGAAACATACACTTACGCTACAAATCGTAACTTGATTCCGAGAAGGCTTTGTAAACCACATATAAGAGCGTGAGCAAAGTTTTACGATTTCTGTTGCGTCCAGTTATACTGATCAAAATCAAAGTATAGTTCGTTATCTTTTCTGGTCAGGTGAAACATGTAATGTTCTAAAATGTTTAAATGAACTTACCGGGCTGACAAAAGACTTATCGATAGCAACCACCGTTAGTTAAACAAACGAAAACAATAAAGCACCAAAGTATTGAACAATGACAGAAAAACAAACCTAAAGACATCACTACTTCTATAACAAAGCACACCGATTGTTTGATAGTGGTGCCATTGTTTGCTGACACCAAGGTTAATGAGGCATGCCGATAGTCTATCTAGTGACGTAGTTAATTCATGTACATGCATATAATTTATATATAGTCCCGCCTGAGACGTAATTCTATATTTCTTCCTGGTCTAGACAGACGGGTTCCGACTGTAAGACACAGTGGGTGATTGTGACTACCCGGTACCATAAACATTTTCCATATATTGTTTTAAAGGAAATCAAGTGATACGATTCTGATAGGCCATCAAAGCAGGAGTGTGCCTCTATAAACTGTTAATATCACATACTTATGTCGGAAATGGAGGAGACAGAGGATGAGCGGAAACGAAAGGTAACAAGCATATCTATATATCTCCGTAAAGGGGCAGATTGCCTAAAAAATTGACAATTTACTTGTCTGTACTGTCGTTATAACTGCATGACCAATTATCTATTTCTAGTAATACGCATCCAGCGAGCATCTGCTTGTAGGATCCAGTACCTATATTGGACCCTACCGTCATTATTACTTACTAGACCAAATATATATACATGTACACATGCATCACTGTTTACAATGATTTAAACGTTTTAATGCGATATGTATCGAAGATGTTACATACAGGACCTAAATTTCAACATGGAATACTCTGACAGTGGTCTTTGTTATCATGAGCCACAATCAACGTAGTTACACTACATGTTGAGCGTAAAGAGTGACTATAAACTAAAAAATGTGATTTTATCGGATTGACATTACATAGCGTTGTTAATGATATGAATATTAAAGGGTTTTGAAATTCGACATTTTACTAACGCAGATGTTTTCTTCAACACGTTCCAATAATATAATTATGTATGCATAAGTTTCCTCTAGCCCGAATACCAAACTTTAGTTAATGTTATAGATAAATCTACCGATCATATCACCTCTGGCCCGAATACCAAACTTTAGTTAATGTTATAGATAGATCTACCGATCATATCACCTCTGGCCCGAATACCAAACTTTAGTTAATGTTATAGATAGATCTACCGATCATATCACCATACGTTAGATATTTTAACGGAGAGATCGGCTAAAAAAAGTACAAAACGGTAGACATTTGTGCAGAAAGATTGGCCGCCAAACATCAGACGTTACACAACACAAAGATCGGCACTTCAATATTTTAGCAGAGTTAAACAAAAAGACGTTAGATAAATCTACTGATGGCATCTTGATTTCAATGGAGAGATCGGCCATCAAAACGCTAAACGGTGGACATTTTAATACAGAGATCGGCCAGCAAAACACCGAATGGTGGACATTTTAACAGAGAGGTCTGCGGTCAAACATGAAACGTAATATGTTTTTATATATTAATCTACTGATCACATCATCAAATGACAGAGACATTTCTGGTTACACAGACTAGATGATTAACTGCAATCTTTCAACATCTTATAACGGAGCCATCTTACTCGATTTTCAACCTATTCAAGATTTTGTTTTCAGTCTCGAACATCCCCGGTTTAAATATACTACCACGTCAATAAAAAATTTTGTTTGTTCAATTCCGCAAACAACATAAACTGCAGGTGGCTATTTTGAGCTAATGTTAAATTAATATCAGAATATTCATGTATACGTAACTGAAACCTCTACCGGCAGAAATAAGAAATTCAAGCTGGTTGTACGAAAGACACTGGTTTAAATAGCACATATCATATTAATATGAAATAAATGATGCAATACAATTCAAGACACGCGGTTGCTTCTTTCTTCTAAGGTAAGTTTTATATTCCCTTTGTATAGCACTGAATAACCTTACAGCATAGCTAGTCACTGTTTTAGTAACTCTGCCAAATTGTTGTTAAGCGAAAGAGTGAGATCAACTGCTAATTTTAAATTCGAATGATTTACAATTGTTGTTAATCGTCAGAAGTCCCTAACTACTTACCATATTATACGTATAAGATAGTTTGTGTAGACCAATTGCCTCGAATTCTGCAGTGTAGAGTTTTGGATGATAGAACATCGTTGATCCAAAACGGAATTCTGCCCAAACGTTCTATGAAGATATTGAAATATTCTTATTTTTGTGTTCAACTGACCAATCTCCAAATATTTATCATTTTCAAATGACATATTCACAAATTGAATTGAATGCTTAGTCTTTGAATAAGTGGTTAAATCCACACAAAGAACAATGTAGATCCCATTTTGTCCGTAATTGCGCATGAATAAAATCGCCGAAAAGTTGATATTTGTAGTACTGAACCAATCGTTCTCAAAGTTCATAAGTAGGTCTCCCCTTAATCAAATATGTTCCTAGTTAGTTCGAGATCGATAAAACAAGCGAAAACAGCTGTAAGGTAACCACCTCAAGATCGAGCCCCAATGTTTATAGCCATATTTTCAGTGTGTTCCATATCAAGTATCATAAATAGGCATTTAACATTTAATATCATGATTCTTGGACGTTCAATTATCCCCTGAGTTGATTTGATAATAACGTCAAACCTTGTGATCTTTCAAATAAGTCACTATTTTTGAGAACTATATATTAGGCTTTATTCAAGAAGAAAATATTTACAAATTAACATGATTCTTGTCAGGTAGATTAACAAAAAAGTCATTCGAGGGTTTTATTAAGTTCCTGCTATTGTGAAAACTGGTCAACATCATATTTTGAACTTTCATTGAACTTCACGTATAATTATACCAGATGGAATCGAGGTTACATTTTAAAACGGCAGAAATGATAAGATCTCCGTTGAACCCAAAACTGTATTGGCCTTTAATACGAGTAAAGTTCTAAATTATTTCTTTAACTCAGCTTTACTTCCAAGAAACTTTCTGTCAACAGTCTACACTGTTTAGTGAAAGGTTAATAACATACGATGATAAAATGTACGTCATTTTTTTTTTTGTTTTTTTTTGTTTGTTTGTTTTTGTTTTGTTTTGTTTGCAGTAGCCCTAATACGCCGCCGAACTCTTTTGATATAGACGACACTACAAACGAAAAGCTGTTGCGCATAAAATTGGACCCAAAATAAAACGTAACGACAAAAAAGACTCGAAAAACGTAACAAATATATTTTGACAATGATTGGTTTAGGTTTTGGCACATGCCATTTCAACCTTCATGTTCTGTTTCTAAAAATATCTTTGTTACTTCAAAAATGGCAATGACCCAATAAGATTTGAACACATCGACTAAGTTTTTTCTCTGGTTAGGTCGATCATATTGATTAAACACTGATTGGCTGTTTTGTAACATGTCTTTATCTAAAGGTAATTTAGAACCATTTCAAGCATGCTCTTTTAACAGTGTACTCTTGCATCGGGTGCCTTCAGTGCAATACAACTTAACTTGCTATCAATAGCCACTAGGCTTTAATTACCATGCTGTTTTGTCTCAAAACATGCTACTGCTACTGCATGTAAACAAGTATAATATTTATACATTGCCCCTAAACATAACCAGAACATTTTCTTAACCGTGGAATTCCATTTAGTATACATTGATATATCAATACTAGAATATATATATATATATATATATACATATCATTTTATCACATACAGTCTAATTCGCCTATTATCCAGTGAATTCGCCAATGCAATATTGTGATATGTCACTATTAAACTATACACGAAAGAATTATTCGTCGGTCAGAAATTGATTGTGCCATCATAATATGGACAATGACGTGACGTCAGTATTTGAAATAGGTACAATTAAATGGTTCCCTTTGTTTCATGTTGTCCTCCACATTTTGATATTAAAACCTGTCAGAATGTCAATTATCTGAGATGTAATATAAAAAAAAAAGTTTTTGTTTACGTTAGTCCTTGAGTTATGCCGTAACTTGTAGATCCTACTTTGACTAAACATTTCCATCAATTTTTTAATGAGCTGTGAATGTAAACTATATGTTGGAGTCATCTAAACATTTCATGTTTTAAAGTTAACTACTACCATAGGCTATGACAAGCAATGGTAATCAGCCATGCGTATCATATGGGTTTGAATGCATGTGCGTAGTAATAGTTCTTAAAAATGCAGGAAACATCATCAACTTATGTATTTTAAATATTTCTATAAAATATATAGGATATGAGAATATGCTGTGGATATTATTTAACAGGAATCGTCTTCGAATTATAATGATGCACAAAAGCTGCGGTTAAGTAAGGATATCATTTGTTTATTTTCGAGACTTATTTTAATAAGAGATATCTGTTGACACTATTTCACTTTACAAGTGGAGGTTGTCGCCTGTAATGCGACTTAGATATTTAAATGGGGTATTGCATTCCATTTTTAATTCCTAGACTAGCATATGATACCGCAATATCCCAGTTTATCATACGATATCAATATACACAATCGTCCTCACGAAGTACGCACATGCAATATATTACTAGAGCAAATCAGTGAGAGACAGTGCCGTCCCCCGGATCACTAGCACGGCAAGATATTAGTCTAATCTGCTGTATCATCGTATCGAAGAAATGTAATTGTCCATTTAAATCGATGGGTAGATTGGTTATGCAAATCATGCCAAAATTCAAAATCAAGACCGCGATAAGAAGTCATTTCGTCGTTATTGAATGAAGCTGACGGAACTTCTATGAGAAAATGTGTATGTAGGTTACACCATGCGCAGTAAAACTAATATCTTATATGTTATCAAATGAACATTGCAGGGTTTACATACTAATGATAAAATGTAGATACTTGTACATATGGAATATACACATGTACACATTTTCTTTTTTAAAATCCAATATTGAATATTTTGAATATTATGAAAATTATCGAATTACGGGGTCATTATCGGGCGACGGTTAGATAGTTGACCTACATTTTTTTTTAGATCTAATGTAGCTATCTGTAGGGTTTTATTGGAGAGGTTAATTTATCTTATGTGACTTTTGCAGAATAATTCACACAATCAGATGTACATTATATTTGCCTTCATATCTTGCCCGAATACATGGTAAAACATCCCTCTGACTTTGTTGTAACTTTGTTTACGGTTGTTTAAATGTCATAACGTTATGTATTCTACCATTGCACAATTTGTCTAGCGATAATTATAATGATTACATGTACTCTGACAATTTTGTTTTTGTGATTTCTTTGTGATCTTTTAAATTCAGATCCTACTGTCGGTAGCATTACGTGACAAACATCTGAAGGAGGCTTTGAAGTTACTCCAGGAGGGGTCTGGTGTTGATTACAAAGATCAGGTAAGACATGCATTTATGTAATGATAACAGATGAAATCAAAGTTCAGACAAAGCTTCATGTTTATTTATGTTTGTCTTTGGAATTCCAATATCAGATTGTCTTCTCACTGGTACTGGTCTCGTCTATTAATACACTTAGTATGTAATTAAAGTTAGGACCTCAGTCGCCCTAATGAAACGACCCCATTTCGGGAAAATTGTGATTGGCGACACACCGGGAATACTCTCATTCGGAATACACACAGATAGTCTTCAATTTGGTAAACGATTCAATAAATATCATGCCATGGAATTGTCGGTAGGCTTCATGGTAAGATTTTAGTCAGTTGGACAACGAGCTGTCCAGCGTAAAATGTCAACGCTTCAGTTTCGTAATGATGAAAGTAAGGTAGGAAAAACGAGGCGAGAATTCGTTGGATTCCATTTGTTTATATTAGGAACTTTTTAAAATTTATTGAAATGACTGGCATGGTAGTATCTGTTTTTTCTTTTTTAATTATTATTTACTTGTGGTTATTTATGTCGAAATAAATAACAGGTTTAAAATTATGTGAAACGGCACATATGAAATGACATCTTAAATGAAAATTCATATTTAATTAAAATTTGATATATTTTTATATTTAAATCAACCATTTCGGCTTGAACAGGCAGGTAAATATTATATAAATTATTGTTTACACTGGTTTTTCAACGCAAGGTACATATGGTTTAAGGCAGGTTGTACTTCATTGATATATGTTTAGAATTGATGAT
Source organism: Pecten maximus (assembly GCF_902652985.1). NCBI lineage: Eukaryota > Metazoa > Mollusca > Bivalvia > Pectinida > Pectinidae > Pecten > Pecten maximus. Next base: position 3,639,396 of record NC_047029.1, on the reverse strand, counting down.
AGATCAGATTCAAGATGCCCCTAGATCGACCTTTTAGTAAGAAGAATCTACTAAAAGGGCCAAATTAAACAGCATGAACACGTGTTAGAATTAAAGGTTCGTCAATATATTAGAAACACACGGTGCAGTGATGAGACCACGTACCATTCTTTATACTGATCAGACCATGTACCACACTTTATACTGATCAGACCATGTACCACACTTTATACTGATCAGACCATGTACCACACGTTATACTGATCAGACCATGTACCATTCTTTATACTGATCAGACCATGTAGCACACTTTATACTGATCAGACCATGTAGCACACTTTATACTGATCAGACCATGTAGCACACTTTATACTGATCAGACCATGTAGCACACTTTATACTGATCAGACCATGTAGCACACTTTATACTGATCAGACCATGTAGCACACTTTATACTGATCAGACCATGTAGCACACTTTATACTGATCAGACCATGTCGCACACTTTATACTGATCAGACCATGTACCACACTTTATACTGAATCAGACCATGTAGCACACTTTTTACTGATCAGACCATGTACCACACTTTATACTGATCAGACCATGTACCACACTTTATACTGATCCGACCATGTACCATTCTTTATACTAATCAGACCATGTACCACACTTTATACTGATCAGACCATGTACCACACTTTATACTGATCAGACCATGTACCACACTTTATACTGATCAGACCATGTACCACACTTTATACTGATCAGACCATGTACCAATCGTTATACTGATCAGACCATCTACCACACTTTATACTAATCAGACGATGTACTATTCTTTATTATGATCAGACCATGTACCACACTTTATACTGATCAGACCATGTACCACACTTTATACTAATCAGACGATGTACCACACTTTATACTGATCAGACCATGTACCACGCTTTATACTGACCAGACCATGTATCACACTTTATACTGATCAGACCATGTACCACACTTTATACTGATCAGACCATGTACCACACTTTATACTGATCAGACCATGTACCACACTTTATACTGATCAGACCATGTACCACACTTTATACTGATCAGACCATGTACCACACTTTATACTGATCAGACAATGTACCACACTTTATACTGATCAGACCATGTACCACACTTTATACTGATCAGACCATGTACCAATCGTTATACTGATCAGACCATCTACCACACTTTATATTAATCAGACGATGTACCATTCTTTATACTGATCAGACCATGTACCACACTTTATACTGATCAGACCATGTACCACACTTTATACTAATCAGACGATGTACCATTCTTTATACTGATCAGACCATGTACCACACTTTATACTGATCAGACCATGTACCACACTTTATACTGAATCAGACCATGTAGCACACTTTATACTGATCAGACCATGTAGCACACTTTATACTGATGAGACCATGTACCACACTTTATACTGATCAGACCATGTACCACACTTTATACTGATCAGACCATGTACCACACTTTATACTAATCAGACGATGTACCATTCTTTATACTGATCAGACCATGTACCACACTTTCTACTGAACAGACCATGTACCACACTTTATACTGATCCGACCATGTACAACACTTTATACTGATCAGACCATGTACCAATCTTTATACTGATCAGACCATGTACTACACTTTATACTGATCAGACCATGTACCACACTTTATACTGAACAGACCATGTACTACACTTTATACTGATCAGACCATGTAGCACACTTTATACTGATCAGACCATTTACTACACTTTATACTGATCAGACCATGTACCACACTTTATACTGATCCGACCATGTACAACACTTTATACTGATCAGACCATGTACCAATCTTTATACTGATCAGACCATGTACCACACTTTATACTGATCAGACCATGTACCACACTTTATACTGATCAGACCATGTACCACACTTTATACTGATCAGACAATGTACCACACTTTATACTGATCAGACCATGTACCACACTTTATACTGATCAGACCATGTACCAATCGTTATACTGATCAGACCATCTACCACACTTTATATTAATCAGACGATGTACCATTCTTTATACTGATCATACCATGTACCACACTTTATACTGATCAGACCATGTACCACACTTTATACTAATCAGACGATGTACCATTCTTTATACTGATCAGACCATGTACCACACTTTATACTGATCAGACCATGTACCACACTTTATACTGATCAGACCATGTACCACACTTTATACTGAATCAGACCATGTAGCACACTTTATACTGATCAGACCATGTAGCACACTTTATACTGATGAGACCATGTACCACACTTTATACTGATCAGACCATGTACCACACTTTATACTGATCAGACCATGTACCACACTTTATACTAATCAGACGATGTACCATTCTTTATACTGATCAGACCATGTACCACACTTTCTACTGAATCAGACCATGTACCACACTTTATACTGATCCGACCATGTACAACACTTTATACTGATCAGACCATGTACCAATCTTTATACTGATCAGACCATGTACTACACTTTATACTGATCAGACCATGTACCACACTTTATACTGAATCAGACCATGTACCACACTTTATACTGAATCAGACCATGTACCACACTTTATACTGATCAGACCATGTACCATTCTTTATACTGATCAGACCATGTAACACACTTTATACTGATCAGACCATGTACCACACTTTATACTAATCAGACGATGTACCACACTTTATACTGATCAGACCATGTACCACACTTTATACTGATCAGACGATGTACCACACTTTATACTGATCAGACGATGTACCACACTTTATACTGATCAGACGATGTACCACACTTTATACTGATCAGACCATGTACCAATCTTTATACTGATCAGACCATGTACCACACTTTATACTGATCAGACCATGTACCACACTTTATACTGATCGGACCATGTACCACTCTTTATACTGATCAGACCATGTACTACACTTTATTCTGATCAGACCATGTACCACACATTATACTGATCAGACCATGTACCACACTTTATACTGATCATACCATGTACCATTCTTTATACTGATCAGACCATGTACCACACTTTATACTGATCAGACCATGTACCACACTTTATACTCATCAGACCATGTACCACACTTTATACCTATCAGACCATGTACCACACTTTATACTGATCAGACCATGTACCATTCTTTATACTGATCAGACCATGTACCACTCTTTATACTGATCAGACCATGTACCACACTTTATACTGATCAGACCATGTACCACACTTTATACTGATCAGACCATGTACCACACTTTATACTGATCCGACCATGTACAACACTTTATACTGATCAGACCATGTACCACACTTTATACTGATCAGACCATGTACCACACTTTATACTGATCAGACCATGTACCACACTTTATACTGATCAGACCATGTACCACACTTTATACTGATCAGACCATGTACCAATCGTTATACTGATCAGACCATCTACCACACTTTATACTAATCAGACGATGTACCATTCTTTATACTGATCAGACCATGTACCACACTTTATACTGATCAGACCATGTACCACACTTTATACTAATCAGACGATGTACCACACTTTATACTGATCAGACCATGTACCACACTTTATACTGATCAGACCATGTACCACACTTTATACTGATCAGACCATGTACCACACTTTATACTGATCAGACCATGTACCACACTTTATACTGAATCAGACCATGTAGCACACTTTATACTGATCAGACCATGTAGCACACTTTATACTGATCAGACCATGTACCACACTTTATACTGATCAGACCATGTACCACACTTTATACTGATCAGACCATGTACCACACTTTATACTGATCAGACCATGTACCAATCGTTATACTGATCAGACCATCTACCACACTTTATACTAATCAGACGATGTACCATTCTTTATACTGATCAGACCATGTACCACACTTTCTACTGAACAGACCATGTACCACACTTTATACTAATCAGACGATGTACCATTCTTTATACTGATCAGACCATGTACCACACTTTATACTGATCAGACCATGTACCACACTTTATACTGATCAGACCATGTACCACACTTTATACTGAATCAGACCATGTAGCACACTTTATACTGATCAGACGATGTAGCACACTTTATACTGATCAGACCATGTACCACACTTTATACTGATCAGACGATGTACCACACTTTATACTGATCAGACGATGTACCACACTTTATACTGATCAGACGATGTACCACACTTTATACTGATCAGACCATGTACCACACTTTATACTGATCAGACCATGTACCACACTTTATACTGATCGGACCATGTACCACTCTTTATACTGATCAGACCATGTACTACACTTTATTCTGATCAGACCATGTACCACACATTATACTGATCAGACCATGTACCACACTTTATACTGATCATACCATGTACCATTCTTTATACTGATCAGACCATGTACCACACTTTATACTGATCAGACCATGTACCACACTTTATACTGATCAGACCATGTACCACACTTTATACCTATCAGACCATGTACCACACTTTATACTGATCAGACCATGTACCATTCTTTATACTGATCAGACCATGTACCACTCTTTATACTGATCAGACCATGTACCACACTTTATACTGATCAGACCATGTACCACACTTTATACTGATCAGACCATGTACCACACTTTATACTGATCAGACCATGTACAACACTTTATACTGATCAGACCATGTACCACACTTTATACTGATCAGACCATGTACCACACTTTATACTGATCAGACCATGTACCACACTTTATACTGATCAGACCATGTACCACACTTTATACTGATCAGACCATGTACCAATCGTTATACTGATCAGACCATCTACCACACTTTATACTAATCAGACGATGTACCATTCTTTATACTGATCAGACCATCTACCACACTTTATACTGAACAGACCATGTACCACACTTTATACTGAATCAGACCATGTACCACACTTTATACTGATCAGACCATGTACCATTCTTTATACTGATCAGACCATGTACCACACTTTATACTGAATCAGACCATGTACCACACTTTATACTAATCAGACGATGTACCATTCTTTATACTGATCAGACCATGTACCACACTTTATACTGATCAGACCATGTACCACACTTTATACTGATCAGACGATGTACCACACTTTATACTGATCAGACCATGTACCAATCTTTATACTGATCAGACCATGTACCACACTTTATACTGATCAGACCATGTACCACACTTTATACTGATCGGACCATATACCACTCTTTATACTGATCAGACCATGTACTACACTTTATTCTGATCAGACCATGTACCACACATTATACTGATCAGACCATGTACCACACTTTATACTGATCATACCATGTACCATTCTTTATACTGATCAGACCATGTACCACACTTTATACTGATCAGACCATGTACCACACTTTATACTCATCAGACCATGTACCACACTTTATACCTATCAGACCATGTACCACACTTTATACTGATCAGACCATGTACCATTCTTTATACTGATCAGACCATGTACCACTCTTTATACTGATCAGACCATGTACCACACTTTATACTGATCAGACCATGTACCACACTTTATACTGATCAGACCATGTACCACACTTTATACTGATCAGACCATGTACAACACTTTATACTGATCAGACCATGTACCACACTTTATACTGATCAGACCATGTACCACACTTTATACTGATCAGACCATGTACCACACTTTATACTGATCAGACCATGTACCAATCGTTATACTGATCAGACCATCTACCACACTTTATACTAATCAGACCATCTACCACACTTTATACTAATCAGACGATGTACCATTCTTTATACTGATCAGACCATGTACCACACTTTATACTGAACAGACCATGTACCACACTTTATACTGAATCAGACCATGTACCACACTTTATACTGATCAGACCATGTACCATTCTTTATACTGATCAGACCATGTACCACACTTTATACTGAATCAGACCATGTACCACACTTTATACTAATCAGACGATGTACCATTCTTTATACTGATCAGACCATGTACCACACTTTATACTGATCAGACCATGTACCACACTTTATACTGATCAGACCATGTACCACACTTAATACTGATCAGACCATGTACCACCCTTTATACTGATCAGACCATGTAACACACTTTATACTGATCAGACCATGTACCACACTTTATACTGATCAGACCATGTACCAATCGTTATACTGATCAGACCATCTACCACACTTTATATTAATCAGACGATGTACCATTCTTTATACTGATCAGACCATGTACCACACTTTATACTGATCAGACCATGTACCACACTTTATACTAATCAGACGATGTACCATTCTTTATACTGATCAGACCATGTACCACACTTTATACTGATCAGACCATGTACCACACTTTATACTGATCAGACCATGTACCACACTTTATACTGATCAGACCATGTACCACATTTATACTGATCAGACCATGTACCACACTTTATACTGATCAGACCATGTACCAATCTTTATACCTATCAGACCATGTACCACACTTTATACTGATCAGACCATGTACCACACTTTATACTGATCAGACCATGTACCACACTTTATACTGATCAGACCATGTACCACACTTTATACTGATCAGACCATGTACCACACTTTATACTGATCAGACCATGTACCACACTTTATACTGATCAGACCATGTACCACACTTTATACTGATCAGACCATGAACCACACTTTATACTGATCAGACCATGTACCACACTTTATACTGGTCAGACCATGTACCACACTTTATACTGGTCAGACCATGTACCACACTTTATACTGGTCAGACCATGTACCACACTTTATACTGGTCAGACCATGTACCACACTTTATACTGATCAGACCATGTAGCACACTTTATACTGATCAGACCATGTACCACACTTTATACTGATCAGACCATGTACCACACTTTATACCGATCAGACCATGTACCACACTTTATACTGAATCAGACCATGTACCACACTTGATACTGAACAGACCATGTACCACACTTTATACTGATCCGACCATGTACCACACTTTATACTGATCAGACCATGTACCATTCTTTATACTGAGCAGACCATGTACAACACTTTATACTGATCAGACCATGTACCAATCTTTATACTGATCAGACCATGTACCACACTTTATACTGATCAGACCATGTACCAATCTTTATACTGATCAGACCATGTACCACACTTTATACTGATCAGACCATGTACCACACTTTATACTGATCAGACCATGTACCACACTTTATACTGATCAGACCATGTACCATTCTTTATACCTATCCGACCATGTACCAATCTTTATACTGATCAGACCATGTACCACACTTTATACTGATCAGACCATGTACCACACTTTATACTGATCAGACCATGTACCACACTTTATACTGATCAGACCATGTAGCACACTTTATACTGATCAGACCATGTAGCACACTTTATACTGATCCGACCATGTAGCACACTTTATACTGATCCGACCATGTAGCACACTTTATACTGATCAGACCATGTAGCACACTTTATACTGATCAGACCATGTAGCACACTTTATACTGATCAGACCATGTACCACACTTTATACTGATCAGACCATGTAGCACACTTTATACTGATCAGACCATTTACTACACTTTATACTGATCAGACCATGTACCACACTTTATACCGATCAGACCATGTACCACACTTTATACTGAATCAGACCATGTACCACACTTTATACTGAACAGACCATGTACCACTCTTTATACTGATCCGACCATGTACCACACTTTATACTGATCAGACCATGTACCACTCTTTATACTGATCAGACCATGTACAACACTTTATACTGATCAGACCATGTACCACACTTTATACTGATCAGACCATGTACCAATCTTTATACTGATCAGACCATGTAGCACACTTTATACTGATCAGACCATGTAGCACACTTTATACTGATCAGACCATGTAGCACACTTTATACTGATCAGACCATGTACCACACTTTATACTGATCAGACCATGTAGCACACTTTATACTGATCAGACCATTTACTACACTTTATACTGATCAGACCATGTACCACACTTTATACCGATCAGACCATGTACCACACTTTATACTGAATCAGACCATGTACCACACTTTATACTGAACAGACCATGTACCACTCTTTATACTGATCCGACCATGTACCACACTTTATACTGATCAGACCATGTACCACTCTTTATACTGATCAGACCATGTACAACACTTTATACTGATCAGACCATGTACAACACTTTATACTGATCAGACCATGTACCAATCTTTATACTGATCAGACCATGTAGCACACTTTATACTGATCAGACCATGTAGCACACTTTATACTGATCAGACCATGTACCACACTTTATACTGATCAGACCATGTACCACACTTTATACTGATCAGACCATGTACCACACTTTATTTTGGTGTTTGTTAACAGACGGGGTCTTATCCTATACATTATGCGGCCTCCGCGGGATATGATGACGTCATAGAAATACTACTGGAGAAAGGTGCGAACGTTATGGCCTGGAACAATGTAAGTAGGATGTATAAATACGTGTGTAATAAAGTAAACAATGTAGTTGTACGGAAGAAAAATACCTTTAAAATCGTATAATACGTCACCAGCCTTCTATATATATATATATATATATATTTGGGTCAAAGAAGTAATATAAACAGTATAATCCAGATAACACTGGATCCTCACATAAATGTATGGAGGATACGAATTACTTGTAATGGTTATATGGGGCAAAGAAGTAATTCAAACAGTGTGAACAATAAGGCTTGTTAAATTTTCGAGGCAATCCGCCCCTTTATCAAAACACAAAAAATACAAATACAATCACATAATATATATAAGAAGTACTGGAACTACAATAAAATACAATAAGAATAATGTTTTAGTAACTGGAGAAACCACAATGAACCCTTCGGCAAACGTGGGCCGAAGGCGGATACTAGCGTGACTGTATCATGTTCAAAACTAGAACGCTATATATTAGTAATATCATCTAACATACGATCTGTCAATATGCTCATATCCGGGTATCTGGCTGTTTATCACCAGGACAACGAAACATCTTTTATTACATTTTTACCAGTGAAATATCAAAAATTATTCATTCTATAAAAGTGATATGTTTCACTAGTGAAGAATATCATATTTTTCACTAGTGAAAATATCACTTTTGCTGATTTGACCAATCAAATTCATGATTAGAAAATACCAAAATAATTGACCAATCAGAAAGCCCGACATATATGTCAGCACCTGGACAGGGGGAACTACTTGTTTTGTATGCAAACTTTCGCTGTAGGCCTAGTTAGCATACGGGGTAGGTTTTTCGTTGATAAAAAATGTAATAAACAGAATATCTAACAGTGTCTTCAGTAATACCAAATATATTTCACGAGTGGGGCTAATATTTTGATATTTTTCACGAGTGCGCAGCACGAGTGAAAAATATCAAAATATTAGCCACACGAGTGAAATATATTTGGTATTACTGAAGACACTGTTAGATATCCTCTATATTTTAGGGATTTCGACTTGTAACTACCGGAGTTATTTCTAGTTTGGCGATTTGGTGCCTTAGATCATCAGGACCCGGTCAGGGAAAGGGTCATAAGTGTCCTCCTTCGTCGTAATTGGTGTATTTATAAAACTATACAATAAAGCGAAGTTTGAAACCGTTTGATGTTTTTCTTTGTTGTAGAATGGACGAACGGCCCTCCATCATGCTGCTATGCACGGACATACGCGAGCCATAGTGATATTAGTCGCTTGGGGTGCCGTTGTGCGCACACTCGATCAGGTAAGTCCTAAAATCAGTTATATAACATTTGGCATCAAAAGAATTGGACGGCAGATATCTATGTCTATTTTTTGTACGAAAATATTAATGCCAATACCATTGTGCATGTTCCCCTTGACTGCCTGTCTAAGTGTTTAACTACGCTCGCCCTCATGGAACACATGGTGCCATACCTTTTAACACTTTCAAATGTCTAAATGCAAGTCTATTTTTTGTTTCTATTTCGCATTCATCTTTGAGATAGAATTACACTTTCGTTAATGTGTCGCTATATTCTTTGTTTGAGGCGTTTTTCAACGGCAGATTTTAAAATTGTCATTAATATCTGTACGGTTACTATGGAATCACTGATGGCATTCTTGTACACATTATCTTATTTGAACAACAAAAGTTATTTGTGTAATGAGTTTTGGTCAATTTAGTAGATAGAAATGTGTTGGTAGCTCTGTCTTAACATTTGGCCAGCTTCATCAGATAAATGACTGGTAAAGCGTTTGTACATTGATAGTCACCTTCACGAAATGATTTTAATACAGAAAGGCTGCCTTGCGTTAGAGTATGCTGTCCGAAATAAACACGTGACCGTAGTGGAACTCTTGTGTCAATTCGGGACTGAACCGCTCCTTCAAGATTGGGTTAGTTGATTCCTTATGTACATACCTTAATTCCATGCAAGGGAAGGAATATGGTTAATCATTTTAATATTATTTCTATTTAAATTTCAAATATTATTTAATTTTTGCAACAAATTGATATGTATATATACATATATATATAATCAATTGAATAATGAGTTGTCGATTAACAGCAAATACTTGTTGCTTACAGTCCTGGTTGAGTCAGGGTGACATCAAGAAAAAGAAGAACGAATACGCAATTGCAAAGATTATAAAGAACCAGATGAGATTGATTCCGGGCTATAGGCACTCGTAAGTCTAAAGATTATACAGAACCAGGCAAGACTGACTTAGGGCTATACATGTAGGTACTCGTAAGTCTAAAGATTATACAGCACCAGGCTAGACTGACTCCGGGCTATAGGCACTCGTAAGTCTAAAGATTATACAGAACTAGGCTAGATTGACTCAGGGCTATAGGCACTCATAAGTCAAAAGATTATACAGCACCAGGCTAGACTGACTCAGGACTATAGGTACTCGTAAGTCTAAAGATTATACACAACTAGGCTAGACTGACTCAGGGCTATAGGTACTCGTAAGTCTAAAGATTATACAAAACTAGGCTAGACTGACTCAGGGCTATAGGTACTCGTAAGTCTAAAGATTATACAGAACCAGGCTAGACTGACTCAGGGCTATAGGTACTCGTAAGTCTAAAGATTATACAGAACCAGGCTAGACTGACTCAGGACTATAGGTACTCGTAAGTCAAAAGATTATACACAACTAGGCTAGACTGACTCCGGGCCATAGGTACTCGTAAGTCAAAAGATTATACAGCGCCAGGCTAGACTGACTCAGGGCTATAGGTACTCGTAAGTCAAAAGATTATACAGAACCAGGCTAGACTTACTCCGGGCTATAGGCACTCGTAAGTCAAAAGATTATACAGCACCGGGCTAAACTGACTCAGGGCTATAGGTACTCGTAAGTCTAAAGATTATACAGAACTAGGCTAGACTGACTCCGGGCTATAGGTACTCGTAAGTCAAAAGATTATACAGAACCAGGCTAGACTGACTCAGGGCACTCGTAAGTCTAAAGATTATACAGAACCAGGCTAGACTTACTCAGGGCTATAGGTACTAGTAAGTCTAAAGATTATACAGAACCAGGCTAGACTGACTCAGGGCACTCGTAAGTCAAAAAATTATACAGAACCAGGCTAGACTGAATCAGGGCTATACTTACTCGTAAGTCTAAAGATTATACAAAACTAGGCTAGACTGACTCAGGGCTATACTTACTCGTAAGTCTAAAGATTATACAAAACTAGGCTAGACTGACTCAGGGCTATACTTACTCGTAAGTCTAAAGATTATACAAAACTAGGCTAGACTGACTCAGGGCTATACTTACTCGTAAGTCTAAAGATTATACAAAACTAGGCTAGACTGACTCAGGGCTATAGGTACTCGTAAGTCTAAAGAATATACAGAACTAGGCTAGACTGACTCCGGGCTATAGGTATTCGTACATCTAAAGATTAGACAGAGCCAGGTCAGAGTGATTTGAGACTATTGGCATTAAGTCTTATATGTTATATTATCATAGTGACAAATGTGATCTTAAAATTATTGAGTGTTATATTTGAAATTAATTCAAATAACCAGTCGATGTGGGTGTTATTGTTTTCCTTTCTTAATCTTAAAATATGATCTGCTGCAAAATGTATATATTGCCCACAGTTATTGTTACTAGGTAGTATTGTGTGGAGTAACATAATGTCTCTTAAGACGTAAATGGAAATTACTCAAATGATAGTACGTTGTAAGTTTCAACAATATAGTTTATTCTCTGTAAGTCTATAATATAAAGAATGATATAAATATTTGTTATATATGTGTTACATTATCTTGCTTTCGTATTATATAAATGTTTTCTAAATGATAGATTTACTTATATCTAATGTGAAATGCAATTGGTAATACGTTGCTGATTCATTGAACCCAGGGGGATCTTATTTGACGTAAGAAGGATTGGGCCGGAGGTTGGACCTGTTGTCCCTTTAGAGAACACAGGTGTGGAGGTCATATTACAAGAGGATCAAGATAGTTATTTCCTATATCTGTGTCAAACAGAAGAAGCGTACGGCAGTCCTCCACCATTGGGTCAAGATGAAGAAGCGTTTGGCCACCTTCTCGAATGTCAGACTTGGGGGGCTAAAGTCCAGAAAATAACCATACGCGTGAATGTTGATCGAGTTCTCCACCAAACTGAGGATGTCGTTCTGAGACCAGCCACACAAAATAGCAGTATTGATAATATAGAGGTCCAGGAGGTAGATGGTGTCGGGGTAAGAGTTAATGGGTTTGGTAACAATACGTAATATGTTTATAGTCTTTTCTATAGTATATTGTCAGTAGGCATTGACGCGGATTTGTGTTTCTTTCAATCAATGTCAATCATCTTGATTTGTAAGCTTGGCTGAATTTCTCGAATGATAAGGATGAAACATTTATCATACTGTCAATAAGGGACAGTATAGCAATACCAAACGTTACATGTGTGTCTAAGTAAATATGCATGTAATTATAGTGTTGTGCCATTGCTCCTTCTGTTGTCGTTATTTGATCTGTCAGGTCTTGCCTCTTAAATATTAATCCATATTATGACCGTCAAATTTGCAAGAAATGGTATTTACTTCTTTTTTTATGATTTGCAGATCACAATAGTAACAATGACTATTCCACTTATGCCCAACAAAATTACATATTTCGCCATGGCACGTAAGGAGAAAAAAGAAGTTTTTCAGATTTCCGATGAGGCAGTAACACTTAAACCGGAATTCGAACCGGAAGCTGAAATTGACATCCCTGCTGGAACGTTCAACTCTTGTGAACTCTTGGTCAAAGTAAGTTGAAGGTGATTTATTCCAGGATATGCATACGAATGATAAGAGTTTGATGTTTATTTGAAGGACTGATACCAGTAGTGTTATTCACAACTGTAATTGAACTGTACATTTTACTACGTCCCCTATAATAGAATTCCTCTTCATAATTATCATAATGTAACACAAGTGTACTTACACAATATTAACGCTTTGTTCTGCTAAGTTAGCAACGGGTTGGTAGGTTATCTATGTCTTACGAGTAAAATAAATTGGAAGCATCATTATACATTTGTATGTAATAAGTATCGGAGAAACACCAAAAACTGTGGAATAGTCAAGATAATGGATAGTTCGAGGCCCGTCAAGGCCGTGAAATATGCATTATCTTGACTATTCCACAGTTTGAGGTGTTTCTCATACTTAAAACATGGCGTCATTAGACTTGATTATTACACAGGTGTATTGTACAACTATTCCACTGTTCCAGTTAAATCTTAACCTGTTACACTGTAAGACCTATTCACTTTGTTTACCTCACTAAAACATACCTGTTACATCATGCTTTGTATGAAATCTGTGAATGCTTCACATGTACAATGATGCTACCATTGAAAACATTTACTCGGTTAAATTTTTCATCATAGAGGAATGTGCACAGTACTGTAATGAAGTTCTCCTCACTAAATAAAAACTTACATTAATTTTGACCTCAAAAGTGATCTTCTTTTGGATTTGTGCAATCGATTTAGAACAGTAACATAATCAAGCAATGCAGGAAAGCCACCATAAGTTGGAGAATCAACATAACCGCCAGTGTCAGAAATACATTGGCAAACATGACAATCACTTATTTGAGACCTAAAGACTGAAAGAAACAAAAATACTATAATCCGTCAAATTGTGTTTATATGAAGTAAATGGAAAATGTTATATTTTTCTGACAAAGATTTTGATTCCAATTTAGGAAGATTTATAACAGAAATACACAAAAAGAACAGAGTATCAAGGGAATATACTTTATAAAATAATTACTGGAATTCAGTAGTATTTTCGTGAAATGTTCAAAAGAACGAAAATTCTCTGTATATGCTGGTAGCAGCTTGTATGGAAATCTTTCTGGGAATTACCTCGTACGGTATTATAAAATTATTACACATTTCCTTTTTTTGTTCTTTCCTTTATTCCGTTTAAAATGTTTGATAATTCACGAAAAGCATAGTTTCACACGTCACACGTCACACCTAATTCCATTACCAGTTAAACGCGTTAATTCGCCTCAATTCTGGTGAATGTAAGGGGGGGGGGGGGGAGGGGGGGGGGATACTTTTTGAACATACCGTGATGTTGGGGAGATTATGGTCGACAATCGTTATCTGATCATGAATATTTCTTGGAAATATGATATATATAAGCTCACCTCAGATATATGTTTCAGTTTGTGGATACAACAGAAGACCCTGAAGATTCTGACGACCCTGAGGTCCCTACGGACCCCGAGGGAGTTGAACAGGAGAGGAAGGAGGGCGAAAAAAAGCCTGAAGAGGAACCAGTCCTAATGACAAGCATCCTAGACCTTTCTACCACTGACGGACAACAGCCTAACAATGATATAGAAATGAAGATGCCGGTGACTGCAAAAGACCAGTCAGAAGGTGTTGTCGTGCTTACCACATCAAACCCTGACCCTAATCTTGAAGAGTGGACGTGGGATGAACTGCCGGCCGAAATAGATGCAGCTGGGAAGGCGGTGTTCAAAATTAGCCACTTTTCAATGTGAGGAGACTATGGCAAGATACCATTTATTTAGATAATAGGCTTACTATGCAGATAATACAAAATATATCCATGGTGTTGAGCACTGAGTAAAACTAACTCTAGTTTTGAGCAAAACATTTCATTTCTTGCATATAATTTTCATTTTATTATTCAAATAATCAAGCAAAAGTATTGCTGACTAAAGAACTGTGTTTCAATGTTTTTTATTCAGAGGTGAAATGGTCACAGTAAAAGAGTAATATTGTAGTGCAGATTCAATCAGAACAAAGCAACTACGTACACGTGGGCTAACACTTAAAGTCACACACTGAGCTTAAACGTATAAGATCAATCCTGATAACAATATCTATCTCGAAACTATTACGCTATGAAGTTTAGTTTGTATTTTGAAACACTGTTGTATGTATCTTCAGATATTCAGGGACTTCGAAGCCCTTATTTGTTGCTGATCCTGAAGCTGTGAAAAACACAATTAGAAAATCCTTTCTGAAGATGCGAAGAGTTGAATTTTTAGTCGCTGTAAAAACACCGGATTTGGACGAAACAAAAACTGATATGGTCATAATATGTGGAACAAAACGTAAAAATAAGGCGGTGAAGAATAGATATGACAAAAGTTACACATGGTTCGAACTGGGACCCGAAGCAAATGAACTAGAGTTTCCTGAGGGACAACTATTTCAGGTAAGGAAGGCAGCATTAGCTACACGTTGTGTT
Source organism: Pecten maximus (assembly GCF_902652985.1). NCBI lineage: Eukaryota > Metazoa > Mollusca > Bivalvia > Pectinida > Pectinidae > Pecten > Pecten maximus. The sequence continues at coordinate 3,623,277 of NC_047029.1, read as the reverse complement.
TGGGTCTTCAATCCGGTCCTAATGTCTGGGATATTAATTACATTGAATTTAACAACTGGTGTGATCATGTCATACGACTATGTTAACAATATTGTAAAACACACGTGTTATAATACTCTCGTGACGTCATCAACAAATACCATCACGATGACGTCATATGAATACTTTGGATTGAAATTTAAAGGTAAAATCATGGGTAATTTATCAAATATCAGTTTTGTGCTAAATGTATTATACATTTTGTGTCAATGTAATATGAAATGTGTCAAACTCGTTAAATAAAGGCTTTTCACACATCAAATTGAACTGATTTGCTAGAAACTCAGTATTTATAGCCTTATTGTGGGTGATGACAACAGCGTTTGTTGTAATGAACTTTGTTTTATGTGTGTTCTTGCATGATTTTGATATACTTCAGATCGAAATTTGTGGTAATTTGAAAGAACGAGCCGATGACGACATTATGAAGTTAATATTCAAGGGAAGCAAACAAGAGAGTTCTAGGGCCCTTGAGATCGTCAGTACCTCACCTGATTCTATGGAACTGGCAGGGGAGGTACAAATCTTCAGGGAAACTAAATGTTTGGCACCGGATAGAGTAGAGATGGTCGACATCGGGTGTTTCTGTAACAAACGCACCAAGGAGACGAGAGTTAGGTCAGAGATCTGGGAAACCAAAACTGAGTTGCTGTGTACAGTGCCTTTCAACACCACACTGACAAAACGAGGTAAATGTATGTGCGTGGTGGAATGTGGAATGTATGTGTGTGAGGGTGTGTGTGTGTGTGTGTGTTGGGGGATCAGTTCGAGTTGAGGGGGGTTCAATTAGAGTTTGGTGGAGGGGGGGGGGGGGGAATTATATGTGTTAGTTGGTTTGGAGGGGTGGGGGTTGTTCAATTAGAGTTAAAGCGACTGCTATCACATCTACTATGCTAAACAAATGGGTGTCCAGTTTAAGCCTGCAGTAAAAGTCTGGCGAAATTGGGCATTGTTGTTAAAGTTTGCAATATTTTCAAGTACAACATGCATTTCTTTATAAATGAAAGGCACACATATCTTGTAACTGCGGCTACCATTGAGACTGACATATTTTTGATGTTTTTTTACTGTTAATTTTGTTGAGAAATATCCTATTAACAACATAATGTATGTGTAGAAAAGATTTCAAATAATCGTGACTCAGAGTTTTTCATTTCAACAAATCTTAGAAGAAAACAAAATGTGTTTGTTTTGAGGATGTTACATGTAAATTCTGATCATTATATAGACTGATTTCCTGATGGAAACGGTACAGAAATCCAAGTCTCTGTTGTGGATGAGTTAGTCGATAACGCACATCTCCTTTTTGGAACCTATCTTGATCTTATTCGCGAAAAATACACCGAGGTATCCTGAACTCTGATCTGATTGGTCCAGAGTTGTTCAGTCTGTCTTAGTCTGAGGATCGCGTTTGCAGAAGATGTTTCCATCCACCTTCCTGACGAACTTTAATAAATAACCGAAAGTGACAAAACCTGACAGCTCATAGCCAATTTAAGGTTCATATAGAGGCAGTGTGGAGCAAATATGGTATATCCAATAAATAAGGCAGACATTATTGCCATAAAAGATGACATATATAAGAGTTACCTCTGTACACATATGTAGATTCAGTAACATCAATATTTGTCAGACTAACTTGAAAACATACTGCCGGACAATAACCAAACAAATAGGCAAATGTGCGCTTCTTTGTTATAATTTCATATTCTGTGTTAAGGGTATATCAAACGTATCCCATAGCTGTAAGTGGGACTGAGGTTGCATGCTATTTTGTCTTTCTACTTATAACGAAGTATTGCACAGAACATTTATGAATTTTAATGCTATTTGAAAACAATCATTTTTAAAACAACAATAGTAAATACTAAATGTCATTGTAGTAAGTATTGCTATGTTATTTCCATATAAGTTGTTTGTCATTATATTGGATCATGTTTGACTTAGTCATGTTTGCTTCTGTTGCAATATATCAATATGTGTTATAAGAATATATCGGTCACTATCAGTAACGTGTGTTTCTGTTGAGAATTAAATAAATAAAATATAGGCATTTTATACAAAGCAACTGATATATAGCAACTTGAAATTCTAACCTTAATACCGGCATGTTTTCGGTGCTATCAGAACTTTTTTCATATTATAAACCAGAGTTATCCCTCTTTGTTTGTATTCGCTTTCTCTTTCTTTATACAGAACCTGAACCCCAGCGTCCAGAATATACACCATTATCAGGTAAATTTTATTGGGCTTACTTTTTAATTGTTAACCTCCTGCTCCGTCAGCTAACAACAGCCAAGATTCGAGTCATTTTTCAAATAGAACAATTGTGTCAAAAAACGAAACGTATCGAAGCTTTCCATATGTAAAATGTCTGTTCCTGTATTTCTCTATTGGCGTTCTATTTACTCGCATATTACAAGTTTGGCGATTGAGACATGTTGTTGAAATATCTAGCGGTTCGAGTAATAAAATATTCTATTTCAAATTTAGAACAGAAGTCAGATTAACGGGAAACAAAAAAAAAACAAAAAAAAACACATACATTTTGAAATCGCGACCATCTCATCTGCACAATTGGCAGCAGTACTGTAAATATGCACCCAATACACATCATGTTCTGCAAAGGCGACCACTGGGCATGCTGACTAGGCTAAACACGTGGTATTATAGTTAACACGTATCTGTGATATCATTAACATTAAACATCAATTAAGGAACGTATCGGTTAGTTATCCAGTAGAAAAGCCCAAAAATATTATTTCTAGTGGTAAACCTACAAAATAACTAAAATTTGGATACTGGTCCGTTTGAAAGGGAAATAGAATATTTAATGATGATTATTGAGATATGACAAGCAGGTTTTCCGACAACTTTGATGACTTGACATCCACCAAACGAGCATAGCACCAAGCAGTATAAACGATATACGGTTTAATAGTAATTACAGAAACCGTAAATGGGGTTTATACTAAAATCAGATTGTCCGTCTGTCTATCTGTCTATCTGTCTATCTGTGTGGGATCTGGTTCAGACATCTTTGTGACGCTCTAGACTGCACATTTCTATGAGAGTTATTCCTCTTTAACTATGAATGTAGTTCTCGGATATCGGATGTGATAAGAAACCTTCCATTTTGTAACCAGGGATATATTTTTGTTTTTAAATAGCATTACCTTTTCTGTTATCAGAGTTAATGCTGACGTGATATAGTTTTTCTCAAGAATAAAAACTGATTGTCTATTTTTCTAAATGCATTAATTTTATAAGCAACATCAACTGCAGTTTCCTCTCCGCACCAAGCTGCCAATGGAATGAATGGTTCTTGTTGTATTCCTAAAATTAGCACATCCAACTATTCGAAACTTCACTAAGTATTGGGGATATGCTGTATATTAGTGTATTTCATGGCACCTTCGCGTTTTTTTGTTTTGTTTTTCATTTGCCTCTTGTGACCTTGACCTTCACGAATTTCCATGCATTGGCCTTGAAGGAATGCTCATACTATCGCAGGAATATATTCTTTATGTCAATTTTGCGTATTTCCACTCTTCTTTCTGTCTGAGTTACATTGTAAAAAGTGTTATGGTTAGAGTGGGGATAAGGGTGAACTTAGGAGCGGTCAGTCATCCTAACATCAATCATAGTTATTATTAAAAAAATGCATCCTTTGCTGATTGTTTTGTGAAGAGTTTCATTTAAACAAAACACTCTGCAGTGTAAACATTGCAAAGTGTCTCGACTAACCATTAATATGTCAGAAATTTACAGACCGATTCCAAAACAATGTAGGATAACAACACTCACAGTGGGATCTTAACGATGATGATTGTAATTTCCTTCCATGGGCTTTCCCTTTTTATGGTACACTTGTAATATCCATACTTTTGCTACTTATGGTATTTCGCCTATCAGAGTAGATTTTGTAGTTTTCTTCCTGTGACTGTTGACAAGATACTTACTAACAAACCGTACTGAAAACCTGCATGTGGTGCACACTGAAAAAGACTACGGAAAATTGTTTAATCATCATCGAGACCAAAGTGGGAAATATTTTATTTTATTGAGCGAAATGAAGTTCAAAATTCGAGTACATGGAGCTGAATAGAAATTCAATAATTACTTCAAAAATGCGATTAAGTCATATTTCTTTTCTTTAATCGAATGATGTCTTTGATTGACCAGTTGACATACAATGTAAACCCTTCCGAAAACCAAAGATCGTAATTCTTTGTTGTTTTTCATGTATTATTTTCACTTTTACCGATTTCAGAGTTTTAGTTACAGGTGCTAACAGGACATTGCTATATGTACACCTTATTAGGTACCTTGATTCACATGTTGAGAGTTTGCTAAAGCACCAATTAACTAGGTCAAACTGTTTATGTATATCGTTTCCTTTTATAGTCGTAGGATCAAATGCAGTTCAGGTTCTTTCATACAATATCCAAGACAAATGTTTGATGTATACCCATTTTCGTTATCACTTCGCTACGGGTCATTTTGATTTTGGCACCACTCCTTTTTGTGTTAATCTTGTTCGCAAACATCACTGACGAATCGTCAAAGGCTGAAACATATGTTTGAGGCCGTTTTATTCGGCATATAATGTGTATAACTTTTCTGTTAAAATCGCGATTCACTTGCGTCTCATGTGCAATACGTTTATCTATTCTGAGTTCGATTAACCACTTTGTTTTCGTTAAGGTATTCTAAAGTAAACTGTTGCATGTCAATAATACTTTATTATCCTGGTGCTAAAAACGTTTCCATAACCTGTTTTTTACATCCTCTGGATCTGTTTTCAATGAAATCATACGATTACTATCACCAGGTAATTTTGGGTTTCATTGTGGAGTTTGTCAGGTACATTTTGTATATTGATGTTTGGTGGTGAAATTCTTCCAGTGGATTGTTTGAAAATATCGTATAAATAAAAAACTTTTCATGTGAACTTTAGGTCTAACAAACATATTATTTTATTGTTTCATGCGTAGGGCTCGCAGGACAACCACCACCATCAGTGACATGGGGCAAACTGAAGAGCGCCGTCCACATGCTCTCAGGCGAGGAGGCTAAACAAATGGGCTACCAGCTCGGACTCAATGAAGGACTAATGACACAAGTAGAGAACGATACGATGGAGGAAAGAGATTTAGCCAAGAATGTATTAAATAAATGGCATCTACTTCTGGCTCGAAACGATATGGTGAAGCAGCTGAAGGATGCGATGGAGGCTATAGGACGCCGAGACATTATTCAAAAGATAAAACAAGAACAGTTTGTCTCAAAATGAAGTTGTGTCGACATTCTTCGGTCGCTTCTGTCTTCTGAAAACCAGTTCGACTATTAAATTAGACAATCAAAATGGTATTTCATTTGGTAAATACTTCCTGTCAAATGGAAACCATATGGAGAGATGAAAGAAAGCTTTCGTTACAATTTTGAATGTAAATATTATGCTTAATTTCGTGTTATAACTGGTGTTATGGCATTAATGAGTAAGTAGTTTTTCACGCATACGATTGCAGGACTATGCATGGAATCAGTATATAGAATCCCATAGCGGTAAACAATACACAATATAAATATAGTGATGATGGTAAGGTCGTTACAATTACATAAGGGACAGCATAGAACTGTGTATCATTAAACGTAAATTTTCAGCAATCTGAATGTTATGGTATGTCTAGTTTTTTCTCCCTGGTCCCATTACGCATATAGATGTATACAATGTAACTTGTACTGCATATCAGATAAAGTATATGTTCCTTTTTACTGATTTACAATGTTTAATCATTTACACTGCTGAACTAATCATTTAAACGATAACAAATGTGTTATTAACAATTACATGACCGGATGGTCGAATATATAGAGGTTATGTAATCTTGTCTACAGTGGTACCAAATGTATTTCACGAGTGGGGCTAATACTTTTTTCCCCCTTTTTTATACATTGTATTTCAATATCACAATGTTAGCCACACAAGTAAAATCTATTTTATTACTTAAGATACTGTTGGATATTGTGTTATTACATTCTATTGCAAAAGCTACCGGGACAGCTATAAAGTTATCCCATGGTCGTTTACGAGCAGTGATTTGATTGGTCAAATCAGAAAAATGAAACAGTGAAAGAAAAATCAGAAAAAGTGGGGATATTTTACACGTAAAAATGTAATAAACAGTTATTTTGTTGCTTACTGATAGGTTTTTTAGAGGTAAAAATCTATCAAAATAAAACATAATAGTGACAAGTCGTTATTTATTTATTCATATTTCTGTTTTCTAGAATATTTTCCTTTTTGTCTTTACCAAGCAGTAGATATAGAGACAGGAGAAACTACTAAAGACAATCCAAAGTCGATAAACTTTGATATTCTTCGCTTTCATTTCCGTTGATCATGAGTGATGTGAAACAAGTTCATATCAGCAACAATAGTCATAGTCATAATACTTACTTGACCACAATAGGTGGGCCGCACATGAACCAACCTTTCCGCTGCCTACCTTTGTTACATGTTATACATATATTATTCACACCATGACCAATTGTGACTAATCGTCAATTCTTCCTTCTCCAAAACCGTTGACTTGTGCCTATATTTGTATGGTTCCGTCGATAAAGCAAATGAATGATGGAAAGAAAGAAATATCGAATTAATAGGGATATGTAAAATCCGGAGGTAGGAGAAGCATGGATGCTTTTTTCTAGGAACGGAAAATTAACAATCAAGAAATTGAAATTATCTCTCTTATCACATATCTTAATTGTAAGATTCCCTGACGGTTACGTTGTAAGTGAAGATTGCAGTAGGTGGTAGATGATGAAGAGTCTGTAATGTCCTTGATTTTAAATTTTACAGTAAATGCTTTATTCGATTTGTTGCTAGGAAACAGAAACTGGTTTGTTAAACCAATAAAATCACCCCATGATGTGGTTCGGATGGTTTCGTTCCAAGAACATGGCGAGTCTATGAACTATATAGATTACCCATATCAACAGTCCGAAATGGTATACGTACCTGCTATAAACTAAGGTCATCAAGTAACAATGACATGTTGACAATTATTGAACGTTTGTTGGGTTTATCGCCCCGTGAATAGCAAGTTCATTTTGAGGCGACTCTCCTCTCGTTAGATGGAGACCCGTCTCCTGCCACACAGAACAATGAGGGTAAAGTGTCTTGCCCAAAGAACACTTCCGCTACGTCACAGACTTCTCAGCAAACACCGACACGGGTCAGTAGGGAGCGTCGAACCACGCACCTCGGATCCCCACCCGAGGTTACGTGGCCAGCACTCTAACCTACTGTCCTATTGTGGCTCCCTGAGATATTTTTGAATTATCAAAGGAGCATAGCTGACGGTACTTTAATTGAAATATAATGAGAGTTGCAAATCTAGTAAACTGTAAGATTATTAAAATTGTATTTTGTTGTTAATAAAATTCTTTATAAAATTGTTGGGTTTTTTGTTTTGATTTTTGTTTTGTTGTAAAAGCATTAATTGAATTTATTTGTCGTTCAGGCACAATTCTTTCGTTTGAGATACGTAGACGTTTGACAATAGGCATATTGAAAACTAAAAATTCACAAACATTTGGCTAAAGTTACATTTGATGAAAAAGTAACTGTTTAACTTTTATTATTGGTATTGTAATTTCTTGTTTCGATACGTTGTGCTATGACAATATGTAATTAGAGCAGTATATGCTTTCGTGTTCATTTGGTATCTTCATCTAAATAATTGGATGAGTGTGAGCAATGTAGTTCGGAATAAGGGGGCTTTTTTTCTTATGCGGATAGGGTATCAAAGCTTCCTGACTGAAAGCAATATCCGAAGTGCAATAGGTATATTGTCCATGTCATCATTGATGTCTTAATCATATCAAACGTATTGGTTAGACTTATTGCTTCGGTATTCCCAATTCCACATCAGTAAATGCAATTTAAAAGCTAACTCTCCCATTTGTTTCCCACCAGATTAAGGTAAAGAACTACATTAGACAGTAAACCAAAACCTAACTCAGTTTTTTTTTTTTTTTTTTTTTGCAAAAACATTCGCCCTTGATCCTCTTGATTTTCTTGAACCCGTTATTGTATGTTTGGTGACTGATTTCATTAATACAATTGCTAATGACGAAATATGTGATACGTTATCGCGTGAAGTAATCATGTTGTGAACGAAGCCGTGTGCAGGGGAGGTCACACTTGAAAGAAAGCTAAAACGTGAACTTTAATATGAAATTGTAATTTCATACAATCCAAACAATGAACGATAAAGCATATCATCAACTTGTTTAGAGTGACTTGCTGTTATATTAAGTGGACATTTTTAAGAGATGTCGTATGTCGTGCTTGTACATGCTGCTGACGAATATTTGATATTTGAATATAATCTTCAATCCTAACAGGGGGGGGGGGGGGGGGGGGGGGGGGGGGGGAGCAACTTATTATATTTCCTAGTGGATATGGTGATCTATGATCGGATGCGACGTACGACAGTTAATTATTGGGCTTTTTTGTTTTTTGCGGCCTTTGTTGTTACTTTGGGAAGATAAGCAAATGGAAGCTCACCGCTGGAGGATATTACTTCGATATCATTTATGTCCGGTATATCGGAACAGAAGACGTTGGCATCGCCCCCTATTTCATTTCTCTCGTTTTCATTGATTTGGAATAAGATATACGGTTTTGTTTACACGTTTTTTTCGTGAAGGTAACAATGGGTTCAGTCACTAGCTACGTTGTGATAAAATACGAGGAGAGTGAGGTCCTCAAGGCTCCATAATTGTTTTCGTGCAAAGACCAAATTAGTTGTCGTTTATCATGCTATATATGCCATAGCATATACAGTGGCGAGTTGTTTTTCGTTTAAAATAATACTAGTCGGGAACGGCTGGAGAAATCCGGATGGTTTTTATCACTTGATCAATGGATCTGTCACCAAAAAGACTACTCGATGGTAAGTAAGATTACTTTCAGTAAACATGATACTACAGTTACCATTTGAAATCTGCGTCAATATTGCAATACATGTTGTTAACACAGACAGTCTCAATGCTAGTTGTATCTGCTGCCCATTACATAGTCGTAATAGGCGCCTAAATTTGGGACATTATCTTTCTAAACAACCAACGTCTTCCTTGACACAGTATAACTGTCGGCCAATGGTTGAGCGGTCCGCTCCCATGTGGAAAACTCTGGGTTGTCCTATCGCCGAGAAACATGCCAGAGTCTATAAAAGGGTACTGTCTTCTCCTACGTTAGGCTCAGCTTTATGTAGTAGGACGACTGGTTCGCCCGTTGCCAGTATAATGTGACTGTCCCCTTCCCCACTATCACAAGGAGACAAACTAACACTCTTCAGCTTTTCAAAACACACAGAGATTTTATAGAAAATGTCCTATCTTTATTTATTCCAGTTAAATCAAAACTGTATATCACTTTTAGGACAGAATCGAATAAACTTGCTGGAAAATTAAAAACAGTTTTGGTTTGGTTTGTTATTGTTTAACGTCCTATTAACAGCCAGGGTCATTTAAGGACGTGCCAGGTTTTGGAGGTGGAGGAAAGCCGGAGTACCCGGAGAAAAACCACCGGCCTACGGTCAGTACCTGGCAACTGCCCCACGTAGGTTTCGAACTCGCAACCCAGACATGGAGGGCTAGTGTTAAAGTGTCGGTACACCTTAAGCACTCGGCCACCGCGGCCCCTAAACACAGTAAGCTTCGTCAACATAAGTAAAAGCTTTTAATCACTAATTGCCAGTAATGTAGGGGCCCTGCTGATTAATGTGGACATTGTCAACAAGTTGATAAACAGTTAGGTTGATCAGTAATACCATGTATTCGGGATATCATGTAATGCAATATGTATAGCAGTCGTGCAATAATACACACTGATTTTTTTCCTTTGCAACCGCATTACTCATTTTTCAAATTCAGCGGACGTGCCTCCGCAGTATGACGTAATAGTAAACACGATGCCATTGATAATAACGGCAATTATTGTTTTACATTGTTTTCAGGAAGGAGCAGTGAAAAGGAAATCCTTTATTGCTACCTTTTCCAAGGACTTTATTTCAAACAGTCCGTTCAAGGATAAGAAGAATGAAAATTGTTCGCCGCAGGGAAAGGAGAACAAACTCTGGGGAAAAAAAATCAACATTCCAGAGATATATTTGATGTCATTTTCAGTCGTTATTATTATTTTGTTTTCGTATATGGTAAGGGTAGGAGATGTTGATATAACTACATTGTATTAAGCTGCATTTTGTTTGGGGTTATAGGCATATTAACGTCCATTGCATTTACAAAAAAATAAAACATGAACTACAACATTGATTTTTGTTCTATTTACTTTATTCTGCTTCATACATGTACATGTACATCTAGAGTGATTCCTCCGTGTCCCCGCTATCTCGAGTTACTGGTGTTATATGGACGTAATGCTGGTTCAAACGCTATCATCCATATAATGTCATCTATATTTCACTAATGATGAATATTACGTGGATAATTGGCACTCTGAAAAATGTCACCAACACACTTGGTTAAGAATTTAAATAACAACTTTGAAGTTTGCTCAAAATGCATAGAAAACAAACCAAATAATAAAAACAATTTCAAGATCGAAGAGAGACAATAAAAATTGTACGTTTACAATTCCCAGCCAAAACCATCCTAACGAAAGACAAAGGAAGAAAATATAACTTTTAATTTACACTCATCATACAGAGTATACCCTTCCCAATCCCTTACCGTCACCTCAAAAGTACTCTTACCTTACTGACGATTCCTATGTTTTGTCCTATGCCATATATGTGTTGTCAGTTCTAAGGTCCAGCCCACTTTACGTCACGTGATCGCGGGTACACGGAGGTTGAATATTAATTGCATACTTTATTTGTGACCATCATGCACCATGGCTCCATTTTTATCACATGACATGATGTACATTACAATACAAGACTCTAATATAGTGACGTCATTTCCGTTTGGAATACCTCAAACTTCCGTTATAGTTTTCAAAACGTATGTAACAAAGTTTGTCCCTATTGATGTACTAAAATAATGATACTCTACGTCCTAGTCGGCCCATTGTCAATCGCAATACAAGTTGTATCATATAAAATTGAGTCAAAGTATATCAGATCCAAAAACAGAAACCATCGACGTCTAAAATTCGATATTTTTAATACCGTTCAATTCAATACTTATATTTAGATACAAATTAACTAAGATTCTTGACGCACACTAATTTGCGTCAATATTGATATTTTAGTCAGACCCATGAACATTGTTCTGGTTCTGGACTGTAGTGTTTAATATGTCGCATTATAAAATATCGTAGATTCTATGAAAGACAAAATATTGTAGAGATGAAAACGTCCACCCGATAATGGGCTTGGCCTAAGCAGGGTGTGTCTATAATGGGCGTGGTATAAACAGGGTGTGTCTATAATGGGCGTTGCCTAAACAGGATGTCCGTATACTGGACGTGTGATGTAACATATCCACTATGTAGAAAAATCTAGAGTGCATATTTCAAAGGAAATTAATACAATGTTATATGGCTACAATATGTAATAGCACTGTTTATGTTAAATCATCGACTCTTCCGGTTATATTCTACCTCTTCTCCAACAATTTCAAAATACTGATATGAATCCGTAAAACATTTGCTTGTGATTATCTCCCTTCTATTCGAAAAAAAAGAGGTTATACATCAATTTGATATCAATCAGTATTTCTTCGGAGGTACAAAAGACATCAACTTTACTCTAGCAACAAAAGGCGTTCTCCCACTCGTATATGCATGTAGTATTGTTATAACAGAATAACACACAAAATAATTACCCGCAGAAAAAGTACAGGATTAACAATTATAAGAGAACATGGCAAAAGTATTAAGCATGCACGTGCGGTATATATTATCTCATGAGTATGTATGAATTCCCATGACAAAGTTTTTCTATGAATAAGTTTATATGTATAACTTATGAATATGTAAATAATGTAATTATGGTTCCCGTAGTAATCAGTTACTGGATATAAACAATTATAAGATCGTTATGAAAGGAATACATAGTTAACGTCTGACAACACTTCAAATATTGCTATTTTGAATAGATATTCATATTGCAGTTTAACTGAGTATAAGTAACCAGACTTTGTAGATACCATTGAACACATAATACGGTTTACATCTCACATATATCATAAAACCATATATCTGTAACATATAAGTACACAGAGCAAAGCCAAATGTTCCATTTGTAAACTTAAGTAGTAAAGATAAAACTGTCAGAAAGAATGCCAAGTAACAAACAATACATTCAAGTGTAATATTATAATATCAAGTACAATTTTAATTTAAATTGCAAGCATTTGAAGTTCAGTCAACAGCATACAGTCCTGACAAACTGACATAAAACACGTGTAAATCAGCTCTACAAAACGATTGTTCAAATTGCATAATGGTTATAATCATCACATGTGAACAAACATGGCAGTGCGCATGCGGAAAAACACATTTCCGGTAATAAATCATATGACACGTACACAACACGTGTGGTTACCAAGGGTCATACACTGCTCATGCGCCGTGTCCGGGAAAGGCTGAATGTTTATGTGGAAATGAACGTCACTTTCACGTGACGCGTAGTTAACGAAATCGTCATGGTAACCACAATTCAGGTCTTTGGATGTAGGAGTTTGAAATACAAAACCGTTTTCATTGTTCCTACCCAAGCACGTACACTCCCAGATATATCCCAGCATCCTCGCTCACTAGCTATCAGAACTGATTTCCGGTGTTTCTTTTGGGAATTATTTGTATATTGTAATTTAACAATTAATTTCTTCCCGTGGCTAGAGTCTTCTATCTCAATATTCGAAAAGGTAGAAGACGTTGTGATCTACATCATCAAGTATATCTGGACTGGAAGTCATTTGTTTCATCCTGTATTTTGGCAGTTCTGGAGGAATATTGGTCAATCAGTCCGCGAGGAGGAGTATTGGTCTAGCCTGGAGACGTGATATTAACTAGACACTTATTTTTTTTATTTTTTTTTTGAAAAAATAGTGCGGAATAATGTACCTACTCTAGCGACACCCCCCCCCCCCCCCCCCCTCCCACTCACTCCCCCACACCTCCCCCACACCTCCACCACCCCCTCCGCATCCAAACCTCGATCTCCACACTCTACTCACACACATGAACACGGTCATAGATTACCACAATCCTCGGTCCAGCTTTCAAAAGGTCACCAATTGAAACATGGTCGTCCCAACTAACACCTGTTGTCGTTCGGTAAATGTAAATTAAATGATTAAGTGTTTAACTGTTTGCACTTGTTTGTAATTTGGAATGTCCCACATTTTTGTTGGCACTTTCATCAAAATAGATTAATGAAGACACTGACGTCACAATTAAACCGTCTATCACACATGCGCAACAGCACACTCATATATAGCTAACACAGTAATCATTTATACACGTATGTGTCACAGTCAGTCCTCTCGTAGGTATGATTTTTGATAAGAACTAACTATGCTTCATTATAAAATATTGTAAGAGATATATTAAGAAAAATGTCTTAGAAAGATGGTTGTCATATTCTATAAGTAGAAAAACACGGTAATATCCCCGATGACGTCATAATGACGATGACAGAATGACCGGAAGTTGAATGGCCCTGTGATATTATTGCTGCTACGACTACATACACAATAAACAATGGTGATATATACACTTCCTCAATACTACATATAATTTGATTCGTCCGTGAGGTGTGTCAGCACCTATTTGATTGGTTCATGGAGTGCCAGTGGCGCCCCCTCATTAATTCGTACATACGGGTAGTTGTATTGGCGTTCGTGTGAAAAGTTTATGGCCAATAGATTTCTGCGATTTCGATTTCTTTTTGCTACTTGACGACACTTGACGAAGCTTGAGAATTTGACTCCGACAAATGACGCATCGAAGTGGAAGTGACCTCTGCGCAATCGCTGTCTGAATGGTCTTGACGAAGCACTTACGGCATACAACCTTGTGCTCACATGGATATGTCTGCATTGTTGCCTTGGCAGCCATGCATATCACACACTGCAATGTATAAAAGTCACAATTACAGAAAAGGGACCATAAACCATACAAATTCAAAGATCAAAATTGCAGGCAAGAGAACATGGCCCATACACACTATTTTTTGAAGGTTAAATTTACAGACAAGAGACCACACCCCGTACACACTACAAATTGAACTAGGTTTATAGATCCGGATCTAGTCTGAATTGTGCCCTGTTGTAACATGCACTGACATGCAATTATATTTCTATTATCCAACATTAGAAATAAATATTAAATTCTTACAAACCCCTTGTACTTCTGTAGTATACATACTCAGTAGCAAGTATGGTGGCACAGTTGGCCATGGCGGCCATCTTGGATTTTGGACTGACCCGAAAAATATCAAGTTTAAGCAGAATGATATGATGGACCTTAAGTTTGAAAAAGATCTGATTGCGAATTCATGTTACAAAATGGCCGCCATGGCTGCCATGTCCAAGTTTTTACGAGGCCGAAAAATAAGAACACTTTGTTGGATCCTCTTCCTTAACATCCTCACTTATTTCCAGTTCAATGGAAGCAGTTGAACTGGGGAAGATGGCGGCCATCTTGGATTTCGAAAAAATAACAGCACTTGGTCAGGACTATCTCAGGATCATATCAGGTAGGTAAAAGCTGAAGCCCACATGTGTAACTTGAGAAGAAGTTTGGGATGTGAAAAGTTTACGCACGGCACACGACGGACGACGACAGACGAAGAACGACAACTAAAGGTCATACTGAACCTTCGGGTCAGACGACCTAAAATGACTTTATGTACTACCAGCAATCAGAACATCATTTTTCCTACACTGAAACATTCTACCATGCGACAATGTTTAATGTGGTTTGGGACGGTAAATAAAGATGTACCCAGAATGGCTACTTGGCTTGACCTTACCTCCTCGTCCTCTTTCGGTTGCTTTGCGGTGCTATGTTCGTGGTCATCTATCTTCGCCAACAGTTTATCCTGTAAAATACACATTATTAGACATCATTTTAAACATCCATAAAACACATTTTTTGCTTCGAATACTGTATAAGTTGGTATTATTCGCGGGAGGGAAGGGCGGCCGGGGGAGGGGGTGTTAATATCTCTCTATTCGCCGTCATTGAATATAGTGCAAAAACATGCATTGATATGTATAGGTGTGTTCACTGCATAATGTTTAAAAAGTGTGGTTGCGCGAAATTAAATACCCGCAAACTAGGTCTGATTGGAACAGCCTCCAAATATTATTCCGTGAAATTTTTCAACTATAGAGTAAATATTTTAAAGAAACTACACAACTATAACTACATGTATACCTCGGTGTCGATATATACACAGCACAATAGCTGTATAAAAACAGTCCCAGAACTCTTTATTGATAATAGTTAACAATGTAACTATGGAGGACATCAACCGTCAGAGGTCGCACTCAGACCGGATATCCGGTAAAGAGAATAACAATGATTAAGTCTGCCAGTGATATGTATTATACACTGTGTGAGTATACATGTATGAACGTAATGTTGCAGAATATATAAAATAAAAGGAAAAAATAGCACTGTACATGTAGACATTGGCGGTAAAACATCCAATACTAGAGTACAGTAAAGTAGGGGGTATAGGTCAAACTAGCGTGAAGTTCTCTTTAGCCCAGTGGGGATGTTTACCCTCAGAGCGAAGTTCGCCAGTTCGAGCCCCAGCGCGGGCAGGATACTTTTCATTACATTTTCCTGTTACACATATATATGTATGTTGTTTCATGACATTTAAATATGGCTTTAATGAAATATTGTATTATATAGCAGTACACGTCTTTATAAGATCTTTTGTTCATATACAAGTACACGCGTACAATGAAAGTACATGGGTATGTGAGTATATGTGATTTAAAAAGTAAATGTACTGCAAGAAAAAAAAAAGGAAAAATAACGTTAAAAATAATAAAACCATGAAAATAGTAATTAAGATGTGTATGATTCTGTTGTCTTGAAACTGCTTTCTAATAGCACACTCCTCTCCAGAATTACAAACATTTTCATACTTTATTTATTATTATTCTGTCCACAAATTCAATTAGTTACCGATACCTAGCATTGTTCAGAATGCCGATTAAACACAGATGTTTCTGAAACGTTAGTGTATTAGACGTAAAATCTGTTTGTGAAACGAATACAAATTACAAAATTAAGGGAAAGGAGAAAAAAAGTCAAAATGTTGTTATCTAACTTGAGGAAGTGGGTTTCCTGACACAAGTTCAGCATTGATAACGAGAGAGTGGGGGTCTTTTGAGAACGCTGGCGATCAATAATGTCGTATAGGAGTACATGTGCCTCTTTCCTATAAAGCGTAGGATGTCATTGTACTATTTCACGTTCTTTCATCTCTCTTACTATCTATTCTCATTCACTTTCGCCATTCTCTCCTTCTAACTTTCCCTCTCTGTCTCTACACTATGCCCGTCTCTGTCACAATTAGTTCTATTGAACTCAGTCATTGCCTTTTAAAAATAAATCTGATTTTGATCCCGCATAGGATGCTAACTAACAAGCAAGAGATTGCGGGTTTGAGGTTCTTATTCACGACGGTAGTGTCAGCTTGTGATCTCGCGGGATCTGTATCTTGTCACAAGAATACGAACTTACGGTAATAACGAAGTGCGAAGAGAAATTGTATTTTCCCTAGTTCTGAACAAAAAATAAACTATTAATTAAGAACGCGTGTTTTTGCAGTACACACGTGTTTTGCTATCAAACATGAGTTATATCCGTGACACAGAGGACTCCGATCGTCACAAGGATGGCAGGGGCTGATTGCTTACTTCCTTTACATAATGAGAAACAATCAGAAAATTAGACCAGTGCGGTCACATAACGAGGTCAGTACTGACGGCGATGGTGTTTGACCGGAAATCGATTTTCCAAACAGGAAGTGGCTATTGATGTCAACTGAGGTCTCCATTATTTCGCCTCTTTATTCAACTAATTCCGGGGCTTTAATGTGGAAGAAATGTGTGTAATTTCCTGTTCCTGTACCTAGCTGTCGACCGATAGAGGGCGTAGCTGGTATGCCTAGTCATTATCAAGCCGGGCTTGATCGATAGAACTGGGAAAAACGTTCCTTCATGTCGATAAAATTGGACGATTTATCATTTTATTGCAATTATTTTCCGTCAAGTTTCATTTCCTTTTACTTATAAATTGTTGTTCTATGGAGTGGAACAACACGAATCAAAATATAATCGATTTACTTCGTGTTCAGGAATTGTTGTTTTTATGACATGTCATCTACGTGTTACAGACGAGAGGTCCCGGAGACATCTGTGACAAGGGTAATTTAAGTGACGAGGGGTCCCGAAGACATCTGTGACAGAGGTCACGTTACTGACGAGGGGTTCCTGAGACTTTTATGACAGAGGCCGCGTAACTGACGAGGGGTCCCGGAGACATCTGTGACAGACGCCGTGTATGTGACGAGGAGTTCCGGAGACATCTGTAACAGAGGCCGATTATTACAAGGACGACCGAGATGTTGGTGACGTGGGTTTGGATGCTACGACCGAGATGATGGTGACGTGGGTTTGGATGCTACGACCGAGATGTTGGTGACGTGGGTTTGGATGTTACAAGGACGACCGAGATGATGGTGACGTGGGTTTGGATGTTATAGGGACGACCTGAGATGATGGTGACGTGGGTTTGGATGTTACGACCGAGATGATGGTGACGTGGGTTTGGATGTTACGACCGAGATGTTGGTGACGTGGGTTTGGATGTTATAAGGACGACCGAGATGATGGTGACGTGGGTTTGGATGTTATAGGGACGACCGAGATGATGGTGACGTGGGTTTGGATGTTACGACCGAGATGTTGGTGACGTGGGTTTGGATGTTATAGGGACGACCGAGATGTTGGTGACGTGGGTTTGGATGTTATAGGGACGACCGAGATGATGGTGACGTGGGTTTGGATGTTATAGGGACGACCGAGATGTTGGTGACGTGGGTTTGGATGTTACGACCGAGATGATGGTGACGTGGGTTTGGATGTTATAGGGACGACCGAGATGTTGGTGACGTGGGTTTGGATGTTATAGGGACGACCGAGATGATGGTGACGTGGGTTTGGATGTTATAGGGACGACCGAGATGTTGGTGACGTGGGTTTGGATGTTATAGGGAGGACCGAGATGATGGTGGCGTGGGTTTGGATGTTACGACCGAGATGATGGTGACGTGGGTTTGGATGTTACGACCGAGATGATGGTGACGTGGGTTTGGATGTTATAGGGACGACCGAGATGTTGGTGACGTGGGTTTGGATGTTACGACCGAGATGATGGTGACGTGGGTTTGGATGTTATAGGGACGACCGAGATGTTGGTGACGTGGGTTTGGATGTTATAGTGACGACCGAGATGATGGTGACGTGGGTTTGGATGTTACGACCGAGATGTTGGTGACGTGGGTTTGGATGTTATAGGGACGACCGAGATGTTGGTGACGTGGGTTTGGATGTTACGACCGAGATGATGGTGACGTGGGTTTGGATGTTACAAGGACGACCGAGATGATGGTGACGTGGGTTTGGATGTTATAGGGACGACCGAGATGTTGGTGACGTGGGTTTGGATGTTATAGGGACGACCGAGATGATGGTGACGTGGGTTTGGATGTTATAGGGACGACCGAGATGTTGGTGACGTGGGTTTGGATGTTATAGGGACGACCGAGATGTTGGTGACGTGGGTTTGGATGTTATAGGGACGACCGAGATGATGGTGACGTGGGTTTGGATGTTACAAGGACGACCGAGATGATGGTGACGTGGGTTTGGATGTTATAGGGACGACCGAGATGTTGGTGACGTGGGTTTGGATGTTATAGGGACGACCGAGATGTTGGTGACGTGGGTTTGGATGTTATAGGGACGACCGAGATGTTGGTGACGTGGGTTTGGATGTTATAGGGACGACCGAGATGATGGTGACGTGGGTTTGGATGTTATAGGGACGACCGAGATGATGGTGACGTGGGTTTGGATGTTACGACCGAGATGTTGGTGACGTGGGTTTGGATGTTATAGGGACGACCGAGATGTTGGTGACGTGGGTTTGGATGTTATAGGGACGACCGAGATGTTGGTGACGTGGGTTTGGATGTTACGACCGAGATGATGGTGACGTGGGTTTGGATGTTACGACCGAGATGATGGTGACGTGGGTTTGGATGTTATAGGGACGACCGAGATGTTGGTGACGTGGGTTTGGATGTTACGACCGAGATGATGGTGACGTGGGTTTGGATGTTATAGGGACGACCGAGATGATGGTGACGTGGGTTTGGATGTTATAGGGACGACCGAGATGATGGTGACGTGGGTTTGGATGTTACGACCGAGATGATGGTGACGTGGGTTTGGATGTTATAGGGACGACCGAGATGTTGGTGACGTGGGTTTGGATGTTATAGGGACGACCGAGATGATGGTGACGTGGGTTTGGATGTTACAAGGACGACCGAGATGATGGTGACGTGGGTTTGGATGTTATAGGGACGACCGAGATGATGGTGACGTGGGTTTGGATGTTACGACCGAGATGTTGGTGACGTGGGTTTGGATGTTATAGGGACGACCGAGATGTTGGTGACGTGGGTTTGGATGTTATAGGGACGACCGAGATGTTGGTGACGTGGGTTTGGATGTTACGACCGAGATGATGGTGACGTGGGTTTGGATGTTACGACCGAGATGATGGTGACGTGGGTTTGGATGTTATAGGGACGACCGAGATGTTGGTGACGTGGGTTTGGATGTTACGACCGAGATGATGGTGACGTGGGTTTGGATGTTATAGGGACGACCGAGATGATGGTGACGTGGGTTTGGATGTTATAGGGACGACCGAGATGATGGTGACGTGGGTTTGGATGTTAGGACGACCGAGATGATGGTGACGTGGGTTTGGATGTTATAGGGACGACCGAGATGATGGTGACGTGGGTTTGGATGTTATAGGGACGACCGAGATGATGGTGACGTGGGTTTGGATGTTACAAGGACGACCGAGATGATGGTGACGTGGGTTTGGATGTTACGACCGAGATGTTGGTGACGTGGGTTTGGATGTTATAGGGACGACCGAGATGATGGTGACGTGGGTTTGGATGTTATAGGGACGACCGAGATGTTGGTGACGTGGGTTTGGATGTTATAGGGACGACCGAGATGATGGTGACGTGGGTTTGGATGTTATAGGGACGACCGAGATGATGGTGACGTGGGTTTGGATGTTATAGGGACGACCGAGATGATGGTGACGTGGGTTTGGATGTTACAAGGACGACCGAGATGTTGGTGACGTGGGTTTGGATGTTATAGGGACGACCGAGATGATGGTGACGTGGGTTTGGATGTTATAGGGACGACCGAGATGTTGGTGACGTGGGTTTGGATGTTAGACGACCGAGATGTTGGTGACGTGGGTTTGGATGTTATAGGGACGACCGAGATGATGGTGACGTGGGTTTGGATGTTATAGGGACGACCGAGATGTTGGTGACGTGGGTTTGGATGTTATAGGGACGACCGAGATGTTGGTGACGTGGGTTTGGATGTTATAGGGACGACCGAGATGATGGTGACGTGGGTTTGGATGTTATAGGGACGACCGAGATGATGGTGACGTGGGTTTGGATGTTACAAGGACGACCGAGATGTTGGTGACGTGGGTTTGGATGTATAGGCGACCGAGATGATGGTGACGTGGGTTTGGATGTTATAGGGACGACCGAGATGATGGTGACGTGGGTTTGGATGTTATAGGGACGACCGAGATGTTGGTGACGTGGGTTTGGATGTTACGACCGAGATGATGGTGACGTGGGTTTGGATGTTATAGGGACGACCGAGATGTTGGTGACGTGGGTTTGGATGTTATAGGGACGACCGAGATGTTGGTGACGTGGGTTTGGATGTTATAGGGACGACCGAGATGATGGTGACGTGGGTTTGGATGTTATAGGGACGACCGAGATGTTGGTGACGTGGGTTTGGATGTTATAGGGACGACCGAGATGATGGTGACGTGGGTTTGGATGTTATAGGGACGACCGAGATGATGGTGACGTGGGTTTGGATGTTACGACCGAGATGTTGGTGACGTGGGTTTGGATGTTATAGGGACGACCGAGATGTTGGTGACGTGGGTTTGGATGTTATAGGGACGACCGAGATGTTGGTGACGTGGGTTTGGATGTTACGACCGAGATGATGGTGACGTGGGTTTGGATGTTACGACCGAGATGATGGTGACGTGGGTTTGGATGTTATAGGGACGACCGAGATGTTGGTGACGTGGGTTTGGATGTTACGACCGAGATGATGGTGACGTGGGTTTGGATGTTATAGGGACGACCGAGATGATGGTGACGTGGGTTTGGATGTTATAGGGACGACCGAGATGATGGTGACGTGGGTTTGGATGTTACGACCGAGATGATGGTGACGTGGGTTTGGATGTTATAGGGACGACCGAGATGATGGTGACGTGGGTTTGGATGTTATAGGGACGACCGAGATGATGGTGACGTGGGTTTGGATGTTACAAGGACGACCGAGATGATGGTGACGTGGGTTTGGATGTTATAGGGACGACCGAGATGATGGTGACGTGGGTTTGGATGTTACGACCGAGATGTTGGTGACGTGGGTTTGGATGTTATAGGGACGACCGAGATGTTGGTGACGTGGGTTTGGATGTTATAGGGACGACCGAGATGTTGGTGACGTGGGTTTGGATGTTACGACCGAGATGATGGTGACGTGGGTTTGGATGTTACGACCGAGATGATGGTGACGTGGGTTTGGATGTTATAGGGACGACCGAGATGTTGGTGACGTGGGTTTGGATGTTACGACCGAGATGATGGTGACGTGGGTTTGGATGTTATAGGGACGACCGAGATGATGGTGACGTGGGTTTGGATGTTATAGGGACGACCGAGATGATGGTGACGTGGGTTTGGATGTTACGACCGAGATGATGGTGACGTGGGTTTGGATGTTATAGGGACGACCGAGATGATGGTGACGTGGGTTTGGATGTTATAGGGACGACCGAGATGATGGTGACGTGGGTTTGGATGTTACAAGGACGACCGAGATGATGGTGACGTGGGTTTGGATGTTACGACCGAGATGTTGGTGACGTGGGTTTGGATGTTATAGGGACGACCGAGATGATGGTGACGTGGGTTTGGATGTTATAGGGACGACCGAGATGATGGTGACGTGGGTTTGGATGTTATAGGGACGACCGAGATGATGGTGACGTGGGTTTGGATGTTATAGGGACGACCGAGATGTTGGTGACGTGGGTTTGGATGTTACAAGGACGACCGAGATGTTGGTGACGTGGGTTTGGATGTTATAGGGACGACCGAGATGATGGTGACGTGGGTTTGGATGTTATAGGGACGACCGAGATGTTGGTGACGTGGGTTTGGATGTTATAGGGACGACCGAGATGTTGGTGACGTGGGTTTGGATGTTATAGGGACGACCGAGATGATGGTGACGTGGGTTTGGATGTTATAGGGACGACCGAGATGTTGGTGACGTGGGTTTGGATGTTATAGGGACGACCGAGATGTTGGTGACGTGGGTTTGGATGTTATAGGGACGACCGAGATGATGGTGACGTGGGTTTGGATGTTATAGGGACGACCGAGATGATGGTGACGTGGGTTTGGATGTTACAAGGACGACCGAGATGTTGGTGACGTGGGTTTGGATGTTACGACCGAGATGATGGTGACGTGGGTTTGGATGTTATAGGGACGACCGAGATGATGGTGACGTGGGTTTGGATGTTATAGGGACGACCGAGATGTTGGTGACGTGGGTTTGGATGTTACGACCGAGATGATGGTGACGTGGGTTTGGATGTTATAGGGACGACCGAGATGTTGGTGACGTGGGTTTGGATGTTATAGGGACGACCGAGATGATGGTGACGTGGGTTTGGATGTTATAGGGACGACCGAGATGATGGTGACGTGGGTTTGGATGTTATAGGGACGACCGAGATGTTGGTGACGTGGGTTTGGATGTTATAGGGACGACCGAGATGATGGTGACGTGGGTTTGGATGTTACAAGGACGACCGAGATGTTGGTGACGTGGGTTTGGATGTTACGACCGAGATGATGGTGACGTGGGTTTGGATGTTATAGGGACGACCGAGATGATGGTGACGTGGGTTTGGATGTTATAGGGACGACCGAGATGTTGGTGACGTGGGTTTGGATGTTATAGGGACGACCGAGATGATGGTGACGTGGGTTTGGATGTTACAAGGACGACCGAGATGTTGGTGACGTGGGTTTGGATGTTATAGGGACGACCGAGATGTTGGTGACGTGGGTTTGGATGTTATAGGGACGACCGAGATGTTGGTGACGTGGGTTTGGATGTTTATAGGGAACGACCGAGATGATGGTGACGTGGGTTTGGATGTTTATAGGACGACGCGAGATGTGGTGACGTGGGTTTGGATGTTATAAGGGACGACCGAGATGATGGTGACGTGGGTGTTGGATGTTATAGGACGACCGAGATGATGGACTGGGTTTTGGATGTTATAAGGGACGACCGAGATGTTGGTGACGTGGGTTTGGATGTTATAGGGACGACCGGAGATGTTGGTGACGTGGGTTTGGATGTTATAGGGACGACCGAGATGTTGGTGACGTGGGTTTGGATGTTACGACCGAGATGATGGTGACGTGGGTTTGGATGTTATAGGGACGACCGAGATGATGGTGACGTGGGTTTGGATGTTATAGGGACGACCGAGATGATGGTGACGTGGGTTTGGATGTTACGACCGAGATGTTGGTGACGTGGGTTTGGATGTTATAGGGACGACCGAGATGATGGTGACGTGGGTTTGGATGTTATAGGGACGACCGAGATGATGGTGACGTGGGTTTGGATGTTATAGGGACGAGATGATGGTGACGTGGGTTTGGATGTTACGACCGAGATGATGGTGACGTGGGTTTGGATGTTATAGGGACGACCGAGATGATGGTGACGTGGGTTTGGATGTTATAGGGACGACCGAGATGATGGTGACGTGGGTTTGGATGTTATAGGGACGACTGAGATGTTGGTGACGTGGGTTTGGATGTTATAGGGACGAGATGATGGTGACGTGGGTTTGGATGTTACGACCGAGATGATGGTGACGTGGGTTTGGATGTTATAGGGACGACCGAGATGTTGGTGACGTGGGTTTGGATGTTACGACCGAGATGATGGTGACGAGGGTTTGGATGTTATAGGGACGACCGAGATGTTGGTGACGTGGGTTTGGATGTTATAGGGACAACCGAGATGATGGTGACGTGGGTTTGGATGTTATAGGGACGACCGAGATGATGGTGACGTGGGTTTGGATGTTACGACCGAGATGATGGTGACGTGGGTTTGGATGTTATAGGGACGACCGAGATGTTGGTGACGTGGGTTTGGATGTTATAGGGACAACCGAGATGATGGTGACGTGGGTTTGGATGACCGAGACGCGATGATGTCCCAGAACTTGCTTTGACAAGGAATGTAGCTTAGTTACATGCTCAAGGGTGCCGAGATACCTAACCACTATCAATAAATATATTTTAAATGTTTACGAACTGAAATGTTGTAACTGTGATGCGGAAGACGAGTAATATGATGCAACGCGAGGTCGTCGTTGTTAAAGTTCTAGTGGCATAGATGTAATTGTACATGTTTTAAAAATACCGAGGGGTGCCGAGTAGTAATATAACATAAGACTAGGATTCAGAAGTTGCATAAATGAGGAGTTCCGGGAGGTCTGCTTGAATCTACTGTGGACGATGGACGGTTAGTAGGATGGAATTTATTTCCCCATTGAGGGGTGCAGAGTGGCATGTCGAGTCAAAAACATCGGCCGCTCTATAACACATAGGTAGGTATGTACCGACGTAAAGTAAATTATCGATTCCAGTTGTAACCGTGGGCTGCGGGGATATATTTATGTGAGATATGCCCGAGCGTATTACTTTAGCGTTAATATGTGTTTTGTTGTCTCTCAGACAAGTACAGCTTAAACGATGCGATTGACGCGAGCCTCGTTCTTACGCTTACGCATCACGGCAGAAATCAATTCTAAAATCCTTTTCAAACGAAAAATTTAAGTCTCTAACGTTCCTAAAGAATCGTTTTAATATCACTAGGAAATGGAGCGGAAACTCGAGGATGTTGTGATATTTATACACTCGAATACCCTCGGTGTTTGATCATCAGCCCTGTGGCTAATTACGGGTTTAAATTACTGAAGACTCATTTCACTGATGCAAAAAAAAAAAAAAAGTTATCTTACATGCCCTACTCCTGGCTATACTGATGTCCTCGTGTCTATATCACAGTAAAGTAAGGCATGTTATCTTAATCAGTCTAGCAGTCATATATGGGGAACGGAAAACGAAAGAAAAGGACCTCAATACAAATATGCCCAACAGCAGTGCGCACTCAATATTAATGCACTTCCTGTAACTACTCGCCCAGAAAAGAAAACATAATGTGTAATTAGTTTTAAACTGTTGTAAAAACGACAAACAGCTGTCAAATATGACTTTTAGCTCGAATTAAAACTTTAGATGGATTTTCGAAGCTAAACACACTGTGTGTTTGATTATGATGCTGAAAACCAGTCCAATCTTGGCCCTAATCCTGGCCGATATCCAGTCCAATCCGCCTGAATGAGGGATTTCCGAGTCTCAGCGGCACATTTGTTTTTCCTATTCAAATACAACAAACGCGTCAATCAGATCTGTTGACGCACTTTAGCAGTATACGGCTAACCAGAAAGGTCGTTCAAAAATCTTGTTTATACCTTCCAAGTCAAGTAAAGTCAAGTGAATTTTATTTGGAGTCGGTACGTAATTACAACACAAGCCTTTGATTGGCTTTTAAAACCGATTATGTACGTATATAAGTATCAAAAGAATTATTGATACTCAGAAATAATGGATCACTATACGTAGAATACATCACAGCTAGAGTTCATTGAAATAAGAGGTTTCTTACAAGACACATTCAATAAGGTTATCTCATAGAATGCTTGCATCAAATTTCTGTTTTACCGTATAATATGTCGGTTTCGATTCGACTAATCAGAACGCTTGTTTCAAATCGTATAATATGCCATTGTGGATTCGACTAATCAGAACGCTTGTTTCAAATTCCTGCTTTACCGTGTTGTTTGCCATTGTAGATTCGACTAATCAGAACGCTTGTTTCAAATTCCTGCTTTACCGTGTTGTATGCCATTGTAGATTCGACTAATCAGAACGCTTGTTTCAAATTCCTGTTTTAACGTATAATATGCCATTGTAGATTCGACTAATCAGAACGCTTGTTTCAAATTCCTGTTTTGTCTTAAACTGTACACGTTTTGAATAGAAAATAACATCAGAACACTTGCTTCATATTCCGGCGGGTCTATAACAAACAGCAGACGGAACCTTATGCAAAACAGAGACTTTTGTATTAGTGACGATGGGCGGAGCTTGTAGTAATGACGGGTAATTTGGATTACGGTATGAGGAGATCGAAGTAATGACAGATGGATCTATTGGCAGTGGGTAAAGCTTGTAGTCATGATAGATGGGTCTTTCATTTATGACAGGTTAAGCATTTGGTGATGTCAACAGAGATTTACGAGTGGCGAACGGAGCTTGTTGTTATGACAGAAATGTATTTGGTAAGTTCTGGCGGAGCTTGTTCCAATGGTTGCTTACTTCTTCATTAGTGGATGGCACAGCTTGTTAATATGACAGGTGGAACTTTCATTAGTGGTGGTGGATTCTGTATAATGTAAATGTTTTACAGCAATTGCATGCGAAGCAAGTTATACAGTATCTCAAATCTTAATATATCTCAGTAACGCTACTTATTGGCGCAGATTGAAGCGCATGATCGAGGAGTCTTACTGTTCGAGGAAACCAGAGTATCCAGAAAACATATTGTCGGACAGGTGCCCGGTTACCTATCCATTGTTTAATCGAGGAATCGAAACCCGGCCTCCTAGGTGAAAGCCAAGTGTATTGTTAGCCCAGTCCTCTTTGGTCCAGTTTTGAACACCAATGAGATATATAAATTTACATTTTACATATACGTAAACTAGTGGTGGGCGGAGCTTAGACTGAAGAGGCATGGCACTTTTCTATTAATACACATAACATCTATTGATATAACGCATGGTTGGATAGAATTAACTTCGCCGATTATTCGGTCGATCACTTCAGGGCATAATCCTATGTAATCTAGACACAGTAGTTTACAATGGACATCATTCCGGTAACGTCCATCTTTCTTTTGTCCGAGGGATACGCCCATGTAATATTTGCATATACAAAATGTAATATGTATCAAGATGAGTAACGACATTGAGACAAAATCTAGCAATTCGCAGAGACCTATCCTACGGTTAACCTGTAACTAGGTGTAGTACGGGCAGACACGTCCTTATATTTTTTTTTGAAAGTTTTCCGAAAGTTCGCAAACACAATAGTCAGTCAAAAATTGTTTAAGATAAACGTTTTCCCAATAATGTATAACGTTTATCGCTTGTTTGACTGGCAGGAGCTTCCCCTATAGATCCGTTGGACAATTTCTTTAAATGAATAAAAATGTATACGTTTTTCTTCTGAAGTAACGGCCTCGCTTTGCTTGACAAATCATACGCGGACACTTGGTATCATACATGGATCGCCCCCTCAACACCCCAACACCCCCCCCCGCGCTCCCCTCCCCTTTATTCTTCACTAGCTGGTACTCTGAACCAGCTGTATTTAGGCACTGCCCAATAGCAGCAGCGAAAAACGATTGAGTGGCGGAACGAAACTACTCCCTCGTGATGGACAAACAACACCCAAGAATTGCAATCTGCTCTCTTTCGTCCACACTGTTGTCTCTGGACATTCCAGGACCTATAGTGGAATTGTATTTAGTGTCAATCTTTACCGACTATAATGGTGAGAATGAAATCAAATGCCGTACTCAGCCTAATTGATCGATTGCTTTTCTCGAACGTAATACCGGTGCAGTAGCGGCAATGAGTCATTCGCGCTCCTGGAAAACTGCCTCTGATTATAGAAGATGTCTTTGGTGAAATATTAGGCTTAACGGCCTAGACGTATAATAATCTATCAAACCAGAAAGTTATTAGGAACCAAAAATAACTTTACGACTTTGATCATTTGAAGGCACGAATGATGACGACGACTGTCGGCTCGAATTCCGAATGAAGAGCCTTGCTTTAAAGACCTGTCATCTTTAGCACGGCCACCGCCCTCACGAATGGCCGGTAGTCGTCGTACTACACAGGACGAACAAACAATTCACTCCAAAGTTCATTCATGATACAGGTATCCGTGTAAGGACAAATCTAACTATTTGGACGATTGACGAACGAGAAAAATGTTTATTCGTAAATTTTGATCGATAGGTCGTCGCACATGACCTGGACATGAACTTTCATTCATTACCAGGCAATGTGGCTATGCTGGCTATAAAAATATACAACACATAGAGGGCATCTCCGGTCATTGTGGATTCAGCTCACGACTTTATAACGCCTAAACCTAAGCATCGGCAATTAACTCTCGAACACCCAGCTTCGATAGTTCTGATACAAACGTTAATGCCTAAGAGATAATGCTTACAATGGGTATTGACTATGTACAGCACTGTTTTAAAGGGTGTTTGTATGGCAAAATGAGCAAAGTAAATGATTACAATAGTTTCATCGGTATAAACTTTACATTTGCCTATTGGTCAAAACAGGACCGTCGTGACAACTCATAGGGTAACTTCTGCATTCAGGGTGTACAATAAGAGTCGTATATATACGTATGTGGGGCTGCGGTGGCCGAGTGGTTAAGGTGTACCGACACTTTATCACTAGCCCTCCACCACTGGGTTGCGAGTTCGAAACCTACGTGGGGCAGTTACCAGGTACTGACCTGGTAACTGAGGCCGGTGGTTTTTCTCTGGCACGTTCTTAAATGACCCTGGCTGTTAACAGGACATTAAACGAAAACAAACAAACATTAAAAAACGATACGTATGTATATTAACGTTCATGGAATCATGGGTCAAAATAGATCATGTACAAGCAATAATAAAACCATGTGTATTGAAGGTCGAATCCAGCAGCCAATGCAAAGCATTGTCATACTAAATTTGGTCTTAGATGCCTACAGAAGAGTGGATACCCAACATTACTTTTGGTGCCATCTCCCTGAAACGCTAGACCCCTAAAATGTTACGTGATATTTCATTGGTCTAATTAATTTGACATGGGGTTAGCGAGAAATGCCGAGGTAGAAAATACGGTATAAATATGAAATGAAAGCTTAACAAATACTGAAGTGGCTATTCAAAGACGTAATATGGCAACAATATGTCATTGAAGATCATTAATTGATTTTGTATGGTTCATGTACGGTACATTGGGGTCTAACATTAACGTTTATATAATAAAAGGGAGGTATATCTCTCCTAAACTGGCCCGTTGCTATTGATCAGGACGGCTGGGGTCGAAACGTACTCTGTAATTCCTTTACAATGATCTATAATAAACGCCCGCAAAAGCGCCACCTTATACAATGAGGCCCGTGATTTAACCCGCGTCTCCTTGGGGCCGGCCATTGAGTGGGCTGATCGACGGGTCGGCATGAGCTGGTCGTTACAGCTATTTCGTCGCAGATTTTTAGATGGCAATATGTCATTGTAGGGCAGTCTGTCTGTGATACATGTCCCCGATCACCACTTCTCCGGCCGTAGAAAGCATGTCGGCTGACTGAGGAGACGTGGAATTGAATACGTTACGTATGTTCTCTTTATAACGGATGTTCTTTCGAAACACAAGACAGTGAGATTAATGACTCTTGGATGTCTATTTAAGTTAAACTTTCAAATTTATTCGTTTTAATCTTGACTTGTGAGAGCATCAACAAACGAGATAATGTGATGATGTGAGCAAATTAAAAAAAAAAGTCTCTATGTTCACTCCATTTTGAATCCAATTGGTCCGGGATGTATGATATACATAAAACATGATATAAAAGAAAACCGCAACTACTACATTTAATGTGACTTTTATGAATTCATAGCACCAAATTCTGGCAAGCATTACACATTTTGTGTAATAGGCATCGCTTTCTTTGACGCTGACCTAGTTTGGGCAACCAGGCTCCCTTAACTTAGAAGTTTCCATAGGAAAGCATTGCAGAATTTAGTTTTTTCCATAAATCATGACAAGATTTCCAATGGGAAACGCTAAGTTACGGAGTTTCCCTAAAAAAACGTTGATGAAACAAGGTCCTGAGCCAAAATCTAAACAAATGCTGTTTTTTTTCACAAATATTGGCGTTGAGTGCACATTGCACTGTAACAGTAAAATATAAGTGACGAGTGCACAACTTGTGTACATTGGGTACAAAATCGATGACGAGTACAAATCGCGTGTACCAGCACCACTATCGATAAGACGTACAATGTATATGGTTATGACGTGGCTGTTTTGGGTAACCAACATAACCTAGTTGGAAATCGTTGGAGGGGGCCATCTGTTGAATACTCATGCATGTCGGTGTCACTCAACGCCACACTTCTGATAATATTGTATTTGTATTATATGGTCCATCAATAACCATTAGCATGTTCACCTATTAAATCGAGTAAGTCTGCTAAAGAAAATCGATGTCAAACAGGCCATAGAAGTGAACGTGAATCTGTTTTCCTTGTGATGAGACATCGTTAGTGGACCTCGATAATCTTGATGACTTGGTGGTATTGTATCTAGAGATTGAAATCCAAATTGCTTTTACTGTTCTTTATTTGGAAATGTGCACTCAAATAAAATACTTACACACAAACTAATAGGATTTTGTAATCGACTTAAGCTTCTTAAAAGACTAACAAGTCTCTGTTTTACATAAACATTTATACAAAAAAAGTATGGGGCCGCGGTGGTCGAGTGGTTAAGGTGTCCCGACACTTTATCACTAGCCCTCCACCTCTGGGTTGCGAGTTCGAAACCTACGTGGGGCAGTTGCCAGGTACTGACTGTAGGCCGGTGGTTTTTCTCCGGGTACTCCGGCTTTCCTCCACCTCCAAAACCTGGCACGTCCTTAAATGACCCTGGCTGTTAATAGGACGTTAAACAAAAACAAACCAAAAACAAACCAAACAAAAAAAGTATTATTGTAGATGCGTAGGTTTTCGAATCAAGACTAGCATGGTTCCATTGCACACAGACAACCGGTATGCAAAGACTAACACTAGTCAATCGTACACAAAGCAAGCTCGTCTGACTTTCAAGGCTCCATCGTACACAAAAAACCAGGTCGTCTGACTTTCAAGGCTCCATCGTACACACAAACCAGCTCGTCTAAACTTACAAGGCTTCATCGAACACAACAACCAGCCCGTCTAAACTGACAAGTCTCCATCGTACACACAAATCAGCACGTCTACACTTACAAGGTTCAACTGTACACAAAAACCAGCGACATTATATAACGAGCTACCTATCGTCAACTAACCTTGCATGTCTCGCCCCTATTTCCAACGTATCACACATACCCTTTACCCAATTTTCGACTGATCATATCTGTCTTGCCCGCTATTGTCAGCTGATCATACTGCCCTGCCCCCTATCGTCAACTGTTCATACATACCCTGTCCCCTATCGTGAACTTATCATGCATAACCTGCCCCCTATCGTCAACTGATTATACAAGCCCTGTCCCCTATCGTCAACTGATCATACAAGCCCTGCCCCCTATCGTGAACTTATCATACATGCCCTGCCCCCTATCGTCGACTGATCATACAGACCTGCCACCTATCGTGAACTTATCATACATACCCTGTGCCCTATCATCAACTGATCGAGAATTATACTGTCCCTGTTAAGAACGACTCAGACGTGCACTGCCCCCTATCGTGAAGACGAAAAATCAACGGTCTCGATATGGCCACGACTCTGTTACATGACAGCACGGTATCCTTTGTACGCGTTATTTCCGACAGAGAAACTCCCTGATTCAGTGTGATCCACGGAGCACATAAAAACGTTATTGAGTTTGGACATAGTGCCTTCCGGTAACTTTGTTAGTGAGACAGTGACTGCTGTCATCTGACGAAGCAGCGAGACGTGACAAAGAGGGGAGAGAGACAGAACGACAATACACTAATCCAGTAAGATGCGGACAATCCTGGTAGTTTTGTTCATGTTATTACCCCTTCCTCACCCTTACGTACCTCCTACCATCAAAACTGTCATTCCCTTCTCCGGATAGATCATATGTTGTATCGTATGTAGTGATTATGAATATGTTACATATTAAGGCAAAGTCAAAAGATAAATAAGAAATATATAATAGAAAAATCAGATATAAATAAATAAATAAATAAATAAATACATGAAAATAAAAAAAATAGAAAGAAAATAAAAGAATTTCGTGTTCTATAAAAAAAGTCGTGTTTTTTATGTTTTGATAAATTGTTTATAGATCTTTTAAAGCGTGATAGCAATCTCTCGTATCCGGGAACAAACATTTTATTACATAAGGGGGATACTGAATGATGTCTGTGAAGAACACTTGATTTACCAACCTAAGGATCCATATCATGCGCGTGCTTGGTGTTAACTTTCATCCAACACAAAATGCCTGTTTGCACTATATTTGTATTTGGAAACTACTTGTGCATTAAGGTGTGAAAACTCATCAAATCATCCGTCTATTGGCCGCGCAAATTATTTAACAGGTGATTTAACAGCAGAAGCACCGATGTGCAGCGAGAGTATGTCATCCGTGAAACAAGCACACTATACATTTCTTCATTGTTAGCGTTTCCTAGGAGACAGCTAATTGTCAGGAACCCGGATGGAATCGTGGTTATTCCCGCGTGAATATGTTTCATCCATCACTTTACGTCGCCAGGTGTCCGTCTGTTTGCTGTGAAAGTTTAACGTTTCGAACAATGTTGAGCAGTATAGTCATTCATCTATTATTTGGATGTGTCGGCAATGGTGTTTTGACGAGGAAAATACCCGTCGGACCCCCAATTGCTCAATAAGAAATAGAATTAGTCACTATTTATCATAACCTCGAACTTGGTCAATAAAAGGAAATGTGAAAATTGTGCGCCGAAGTTTTCTGGATGCACGTTCTCATTAAACATTATAATGTGCATATGAATTAATAAACTCGAACACCTCCTGAGTGGTTTAGTCACGTGACAGCTGATTTCATTCAAGTCTCTGTCAGAATGAGAATGCATCAGGTTTTATCACAATAGAGGGTCAATGGGACGTTTATCATTTCGGAATTGCGAAACTGACGTAATGGATTATGCGACCAATAAGTGTTGTGTTATGACGTACTCGATAACAAAGGTGTGAGAATTATGAATGGGTGAATAACACAGAGGACAGAAATCATATAACCAACCCGATCAAATCGATAGGAACAAAAATATCAAATATACCGTATCACTTCCATAAAAATCAATTTCATTAAAATCATCCACCATATCGATATTTTATATATCGCCATCACTGATTCGTCTCGTAGGTCGTCATTGTTATCCCTTCCTGGGATAATTACCAAACACCAGTGAGATAACACTATGAAGTCGGCAACTTCAGCAGATATAACGTCCTTAAATAACAATGTACCTGTTGCGACGGGATTAAATAGTATAATCCATCAGTACCATATACCAAGGTTCTCGTATAAACCCCTAGTGCCCTGAATCTAGTCTATCAACTCTCGGCCCCCCTATTCTTCGCCGGTGATAACTGCACTGATCAGGTTCGCCGGATATCCGGTTTTCGGTCAGGCGCACTCCGTGTCATTTGCTACCCATGTCGACATCTGCTGAAGAGTATGACAGACGAGACTTTGCTACCTAGAGTCATTTCTGTAAATCTTCGTATTGCCACTAACATCGGTAACAGCGACAGCTTGGAGTACTCCTCAGCGACCATGTAACAACATTCTCTCTGAATAATTTAACGCTTCACTTAATATCATTATTACGTTAATAAAGCGATCGGTACAAGTAACTTGGTTAGTTATGGTCCGGTACGGAGATATATGGCGTCAGTTTTCACAGAGCACCGGTGTGCACACGGGCCAGCTTTCCCATTACACCGGCAACATAACAAAGAACTCTTCAAAACTGTTTTTACAAAAATCAAATAAAGTGGCTGATTGGCAAGCGGGATGTGAGAAACGCTGCCTGTGAAGTGTCTATCGCCTCGGTCCATTGAGAGTTAATAATGTAATTCCTGGCTATATACTTGGACGCGGAACACCCTAACGGGGTTTGTACGGATTCGATTTCCCTATCACGTAATGGAACCATACCTAACTGATGTACACATACCAAACAAGGGTATATCCCTCTACAGCGGTCCAGTACAGACCACAGGAAGTGGCAGTATTCCGGTCTAAGGACAACGAGGACAATAGTTACATGTAACAACCGATTCTGTGTTCATGTTTGACAGAGATAACTACACATTATATAGAGGCATTCAGATACCGACATGTCAATCAAATTAAGTAAAAAAAGTGAGGGTGAGAGATGGTTGAGACCTCCTCGGAAGGAAGGGAGTCGGTTTTATGTTATCACAATCCTTTTTTACTCCCTAGATTTGGAACGAGGGATGAAGGCATGGTTCATTTTCTTTGATCTTGGAATACGGAGAGAACATGTTCTGTCTATTTTAAATAAAGACCATGATAAAATGGATAAAATGTTCAGTACGTTTTGTTTGAGCTGAAATTTCTGGGGTCGAGAAAGTGCGGAAAATCCCGAGGGCATGGAGATGCCCTGTATCTCAAGAGATAAGAATTGTGTCTGTGTTATTGTGGTATCTCTCAAGATAGCACCGTCAGATGGTGTAGGGTAATTCTCAGCACGCTGGTCCCCCGCTGTGGAACGTGAGCCCACGACGAGGCGTTTATTTAATAGCACGGTACAAACTAGATAACGCGTATGAAATATGCGCATTCAAACCTTCCCGTCATAGGAATGGAAGTAATCTCCAAATATCACGCAACCAAAATGGCTGCATATCTAAATGGTCGTGAGTACTATGGTGATACAACCTTTACCGAGAGCGTAGCTGTTTTATATTTTGACGGACGTGGTTCCCTCGGGTCCTCACCTTCACTTCTAATAATCGCAGGGAGTTCCAAACGTCTGCCCCCCGTTGCCCCGATCGCCGCCTGGTGGATGTGAAGTAGAGGGACTATATTATGGAAAGGAAGGACCAGGTTGAGTAACGCATGCGGGCAAGAGCGAGCCGCGCCAGCTATTGTATGTAGTCCCTAGTGATCCCCTAGGGACAAAGAGTCGCTATACGATACATCATGACTTTATGAGTCAAGCCAGATCTCATCTTTTTCCTAAAAATGTTTGGAACTGGATATCTTCCAAAACAACACAATGAAATCGTTGAGAGTAGAACTAAAAATGCCATTCCTGTATAATCTTGTATTGGCCCTTATAAACGACTATTATGTAAGCTTACGTAATACTATATAAAGGAACATCGGTACCACCTCGACTATCTTGCCTTGCAATATGTGTTACTGGCACATGGCGCCTAGATACTGTCAAACAGGTAACTCAAACATTAACAGGGTGTACAGCACAACCTCAATCAGAACTACATAGCTGTAGCCGAGTAACATAGGCATTGACCTGGGACTGTACCCTTACGTTAGATAATGGCCTGGGACTGTACCCTTACGTTAGATAATGGCCCGGGACTGTACCCTTACGTTAGATAATGGCCTGGGACTGTACCCTTACGTTAGATAATGGCCTGGGACTGTACCCTTACGTTAGATAATGGCCCGGGACTGTACCCTTACGTTAGATAATGGCCCGGGACTGTACCCTTACGTTAGATTATAAGACTCTTTCATATGTGTATATGTAGGATAGGGACATTCCACCCGAGGGGTCACAAAATGTGGTGAAACCCGAGGCTTGCCGAGGGTTTTACCACATTTTGTGATCCCGAGGGTGGAATGTCCCTATCCTACATACACACATAATGAAAGAGTCTTTTTCTCTCATATCATTACCGAATTTCTGGCGAAAGTGTCCCTCAGCCATCCATTTTCTTCAATTTTTTAATTTCTTTATTTGACGTTTTTACTCAATATACTTGTGATATTCTGAAAGATCATACCCTATTTTTAGCAAACAATGTTTGCACACAAATTTCATTCA
Organism: Pecten maximus; assembly: GCF_902652985.1. Lineage (NCBI taxonomy): Eukaryota > Metazoa > Mollusca > Bivalvia > Pectinida > Pectinidae > Pecten > Pecten maximus. The sequence continues at coordinate 3,586,770 of NC_047029.1, read as the reverse complement.
TTTTGTGGTTAAGTGATGAACGAATGAACAATTCGCCGATAAAAATTACCGTAACTTGACCGACTTCTACGTGGCCGTGATCAAATTGTCAACATCCGAGAAAAAGAAGTTCTATCAACAATACTGAAAGCCAACGCTGAAATGAGTTTCCCAACTTCACATATAATTTGATTTGCACCTCGACATATTTAATCATTTCACAGAACACACTGTACTTTTAAATGTCAAGTCAAATTTTTTTTTATAAAATACTACGTCACTGCATGACGTCACGACTGTCATTGGAATTCCATTCATAGTTCAATGAGAGTGATGTCGATCTCGATCGCCATGACGCGGCGATGTTTCGTGGCTGGTAATTTTAAATTCACTGTGATTTTGGCAACTTCGTGTGTGAACCAGCGAACAGTGACTCTATACGAGTATTCGATCTTGTCTGTGACATAGGATTATATGGGTTTAACCGGTTGTCTTGATGGAATGACGAAGGTAGGTCAGTCGATAGGCTAACGATGATCATATTGAAAGGCTAGGATGACAGTTAGTTTTCATGGTTACTCTACACAAATATAGACTCTGAGTTACAATTGAAATAAATATTTTTTATATGAACATCGAGGGGTGTCATTTTTACCGAATGTTCGTTCATTTAAGAGCCAATTCCCAACTTCCAAATACACAGGTTACTGAGTAGGCCTAACAGTTACTGTCAGTACCGTAGAGTAAACAAATTCCAGGGCCCCCTGCTGACGCAAACGGAACCATTTCATAGGTTGTGACGTTTGACATTTTCTTTTTTATATTTTTTTATGTATGGCTTTTATTTTACTTCCTCTCATTGCCAGGTGATTGTGTGTGTTTACATGTTTTTAATGACAAATGACAAATCTGTCGGGTAGGCAAGTCTGTATTGTACTGTAACTGTTACAACAGGCCTGTAGGCGTAGTCTAACTGTTTGTTACAGTAACGGAGTTATATGTTCGCTCAGATGAAATGTCTAATCGTTTAACCGTGTAGCCCTATTGATTTACTGCTGATATGATATATATTTATCTAAGAATGTATGTATTTTTATAGTTAAGTCCAACGTTTCAAAACCGACACCGACGATAAGGACTGTCGGATGTGAACACAAGCAGACGACGTTGTGAGAGTTGTCCCCCTTGAACGCAGATTAATCCGCGCGCGTGAAATGCTATGTAAGATAGATTTATCTTACATAGCTATCTTACATGGGCAAACTTTATCCAACATGGCGAGATATGAGAGAAAATGGCCTGGGACTGTACCCTTACGTTAGATAATGGCCTGGGACTGTACCCTTACGTTAGATAATGGCCCGGGACTGTACCCTTACGTTAGATAATGGCCTGGGACTGTACCCTTACGTTAGGTAATGGCCTGGGACTTTACCCTTACGTTAATGGCCTGGGACTGTACCCTTACGTTAGATAATGGCCTGGGACTTTACCCTTACGTTAATGGCCTGGGACTGTACCCTTACGTTAGATAATGGCCCGGGACTGTACCCTTACGTTAGAGAATGGCCTGGGACTGTACCCTTACGTTAGATAATGGCCTGGGACTGTACCCTTACGTTAGATAATGGCCCGGGTCTGTACCATTACGTTAGACAATGGCCCGGGACTGTACCCTTACGTTAGATAATGGCCTGGGACTGTACCCTTACGTTAGGTAATGGCCTGGGACTTTACCCTTACGTTAATGGCCGGGGACTGTACCCTTACGTTAGATAATGGCCCGGGACTGTACCCTTACGTTAGATAATGGCCCGGGACTGTACCCTTACGTTAGATAATGGCCTGGGACTGTACCTTTACGTTAGATAATGGCCTGGGACTGTACCCTTACGTTAGGTAATGGCCTGGGACTGTACCCTTACGTTAATGGCCTGGGACTGTACCCTTACGCTAGATAATGGCCTGGGACTGTACCCTTACGTTAGATAATGGCCTGGGACTGTACCCTTACGTTAGATAATGGCCTGGGACTGTACCCTTACGTTAGATAATGGCCCAGGACTGTGCCCTTACGTTAGATAATGGCCCGGGACTGTACCCTTACGTTAATGGCCTGGGACTGTACCCTTACGTTAGATAGTGGCCGTTATCTCCTTTAGATCTTGAATGGTAGTCGTAGTCGGGTACCAGAGCCAAACCTCTGACATAGATCGGGTATCACATCCAAAGCTCGGAAAGTGGTCGGATACCACAGTCAAAGGTCTGATAGTGTCCGGGTACCATAACCAAATCTCGTAGTCGTACTTGGGACTGTGGTCGGGTATCACAGACAAAACTCGGACAGTGACCCGGACACAGCCAAAACTCGGACAATGACTGGGTGTCACGGACAAAACTCGGACAGTGACTGGGTATCACAGACAAAACTCGGACAGTGACTGGGTATCACAGATAAAACTCGGACAGTGACTGGGTACCACAGCCAAAACTCGGACAGTGACTGGGTATCACAGACAAAACTCGGACAGTGACTGGGTATCACAGATAAATCTCGGATAGTGACCCGGACACAGCCAGAACTCGGACAATGACTGGATATCAAAGCCAAAACTCGGACAGTGGTCGGCTACCTCAGTTAAAGCTCGAATAGTCGTCGGGTATATCAGCTGGACCCGCAGAGAAGCTGAGGAACAGTGATAAGGGATTGCCGACCGCTGTAAGACTTTTATTGATGAACAATGAAATATTGATAAGCCAATAGGCAGAGTGAGAAGGTCCTCACATCCCGGCGTAACAGTCTAACGCCTGTCCCTACCGCTGATTGGTTCGATCTAACTACCACTCACACTCCCGCCGATCAACTAATAACCGTCACCAATATCGTTATTCTAACTAGGCGCCACCCTCCCGACGGTAATCTCTCGCCATCGACACCACCACGGAGACCTTGGGATCAGTCTAATTATACATTACAGCAACATCATTGGGCCTTGTGTTTACCTAGACCTGTAAATCGTCTGATATTTGTCCCTTATAGTGGAGGTGTCTATTATACCCAAGACAGGCTCCACAAATATGGTACATGTACCACAATTTGACGTCTAATGATACATATACACACACATATATAGTATATGGATGTATTTGGTATCTATGATTGTGACTATGGTGTATTCTGTGTGTTTTGTAAGGCCAACTCCTCGTTATACAGTGATGGAACTCCGACATACCACAGGGAGAACATGGATAAAAATATGTGCATACACATGAAATATACCTTAACTCCAGGAATAAAGTATTCCCCGGATGGACTTCTGGAGATCTCGGCCATAGACCGAAACAGTTATAAGGTCATGCTCAGCATTTACATTTCTTCTCGAAAATGAATTATGTAAATATATAATATAAATGTAAGCGAATCTTTATCTTATAATCTTACTTCCAAAACTCCCTTAATGTTTTACATATATATATAGATCTCCGATTATATCGCGGTATCTTGTTGGCACGTGCAACGTGTCGCTATTCCTGGAATGACTCGATCTGTTGGAAGCGTGTTCTCGACCGTACCACGCCCGTAAGGATATGTGGACTTTGTTAGTGAATTTCTTCAGGCAACACAATCTCCGAGAAAACAATGCTACGTAAAAAAAAAAACGAAAAAAAACGCAGTTTGTTTATAGTGTCTGTGCTTGCTGATTTATCGAACTTTAACAAAAGGAAAAAAAATATATTCGCTTTCAATTCGCCGTAGTTGTCGAGTGATAATTTACCTCCGGACTGAATGAAACAGATTTTAATTCTTCCTTCGCACAACTTCTGGACCATTGCCTATTAAGACGATAAATATATAGGAAATGGGACTTCTGACATTTAAACTGGTTTTGTACACGCCGACACAAAATATATTTCACTACAATTCTAAAACAACCTAAAATTGATATCGTATTTCAACCCAGACTAATGAAAACTTATCCCTGATGAAATTCGCATGCTATGAATCTATCTGTGACCATGCTGTGTGATACAATAGAATCAGGCATTAGTCAGTGGTATATCTTGACGAAATGAATTTGAAACATGAAAGTATATTATTTGATATGCACGGAAAAATGAAATTTAAATGTGAACTACAAGAAACTTTACTTTCATAAAATGGTATTATAACTCCAACGAGTATTATTAAAACAGAAAAGTTACTGATAAAATATCAAAATGTAAAATGTACTGGTATAATAAAATGGGATATAACTCCTTTGAAAATTATCAAAACGTAAAAAGTACTGGTATAATAAAATGGGACATAACTCCTTTGAAAATTATCAAAACGTAAAAAGTACTGATATTATAAAACGGGATATAACTCCCATGAAAATTATCAAAACGTAAAAGGTACTGGCATTATAAAAAAGGGACATAACTCCCATGAAAATTATCAAAACGTAAAAGGTACTGGTATTATAAAAAGGGACATAACTCCCATGAAAATTATCAAAACGTAAAAGGTACTGGTATGATAAAAAGGGATATAACTCCCATGAAAATTATCAAAACGTAAAAGGTACTGGTATTATAAAAAGGGACATAACTCCCATGAAAATTATCAAAACGTAAAAGGTACTGATTTTATAAAAAGGGACATAACTCCCATGAAAATTATCAAAACGTAAAAGGTACTGGTATGATAAAAAGGGATATAACTCCCATGGAAATTATCAAAACGTAAAAGGTACTGGTATTATAAAAAGGAGCAATTTTTTTAAACGTAAAAGGTGATGGTATAATAAAAAGGGACATAACTCTCACGAAAATAATCAAAACGCAAAATGTACTGGTATAATAAAAGGGGACATAACTCCCATGATAATTATCCGAACGTAAAATGTACTGATGTGATAAAAAGGGACATTCTGTAACTCCCACGAAAAGTATCAAAACGTAAAAGGTACTGATGTAATAAAAAGTGACATAACTCACAAGAATATCATCGAAATGATAAAATAACAAACACACAAGATGGAACTTAGCTGCGAAAGTAAGAAGCATTTCATCTGATAAGCGTTATAGGAGACGGTAAAGGAAACGCACCTTGATTTGATTCGAGTATAACAATTGTTACAATGTGCATCAACGGGAAATGACTCCGTTGTGTCACAAGAAGTCAAGGAACAGCATTCACCTTCATTCCAGCCTACTCGGGCTTGTCGGAATGAATATGTATATTGCCAACCTTTTAGGTACATTGACCTCTCGTGGTGTCCCATAAAGTGCTAACATCAGGTGAATATCAGAGGTGCGTGGTTCGACGCCCCCTACCGGTGTCGGTTTGTGTCTCTCGGGAAGCAAAGAAACGGGTCAGTCTGTGCTCTCGTGGTTGTGTCCTTGGGCAAGACACATTGCCCTTATTGATCAGGGTGACGGGTCTCCCCAATGTTGTTCAGTGAGGTAGCCACCAGCTACTACAAGGAGACGCCACCTCAAAATGACCCTTGTAGTTCACGGAACGATAAACACAGCAAACAAACCCTGTAAAAATACACTCGTCGCTACCGGATTTTCTTTAGGATAACTCGCCCACACCCATCATTGTATCATTGTATCCGTAGGCGACGGGCTATTGAGGTGAAATTTAAAAGAATTAAATTACGAATTAAAATCAAGGTTTCGAAAAATTATTCAGCTTTCTACAAGAAAGTCTTGAATATTTTCTTCTAATACTGTTATATGGAATCTTTAACGAAACGAAGTTTGATCAAAAGAAAGAAAGGCCAGCTATGATTAAAGGTACAATTAAACAAACCTACAGGATTGTTTGTAACTTAGCACACATCTTAAATTACAGGAACATGTATACCGTGGTTACGTGTAGCATACAGCCTTAAATAGACCGATAATTACAATTGTGTATGCTAGTAGCGGACAGTGTAAACTAGAATATATCAATCGGATTTTAATCTTAACCTAAAAAAAAAAAAAAAAAAAAAAAGACTACGTCATTGTATACGGTGTAAGGTCCATTCTGTAGCTACCTCCTTAAATCTCACTTAAATTACAGGTATACTATACACTCGTGTCAACCTGATTTGGCAAAGTCTTTTTTCTAAACCCGTGAAACGTGTCGTTACGGAAAAAGATTGGCGCAGTGTATCGAAGTGGATCTTGAGTACATATCCGCCCCCTTAAGCTTGTTAATAGCTCAGTATATCGTGAATCTGCCTATGCATGCGATATTTTGAAGTGTTTAAAAATCTTAGGCGCTTTTTAATTAAATCTTTTAGAGCTTTGTTCTGAAGTGCATCTAACAATTACTCATTTAGAGCCCCCTGGTGGCAGTTTTATTGGATATAAAGGATGTGTTCCCTGATAGATGAGAATGTACCCGCTAGGCAGCGCTGTGTACTGTTGACTCATAAACACGTGTATACGTATAGTTATTTACATGCACGAGCATACCCGAACACTTAAAAGATGCGAGAGGGAAATGGGAGGACGGAGGGCTAATATGTCACGGAAGGCATTAAAAACGATATTGTCTTCGTACCAAGGGTGTCGTAACACGCTTGCTTATGTCGTGTGATGTAATACTGGTGTTTCCAAACGATATAAGCATCCCCACGACACAGATCATGGCGTTTTATGCACTCCACTAAAGAGTTCCACTAAATCACCTCCTTTAGTTAAGATAGTATTATTAAATAAACTTCAGAAAATAAAACATGATACATGTATATTCGTATTTATCGTTGCAGAATTGCCCTGTCAGACTGCCTGATAGCACTGACTCACGCCTGGAAGGTATATATAAACTCTCCTTACTTGTACTCATTATTTTTAATTTCGTAATAAAACAGGATATATTACGGCTTCGATAGATAAAAACTTAGATCCAGATAGTGTATGCATTTCATAATTATATTATACCCAAATCTTGTCGGGAAGTGTTTGTTGAGATAATCGACCAACCATTTTTTATTGACGTTGATTGGCCCATGTTTATCCATATCGAGTCTCGTGGGATCTCGTCAGACACATTTATGATGATGAAGTATTTTGTTGCTAGTAAACAAACTAGGACTAGCCATTTTTATAAGACAAGGTTTTCGTCTCTGGTCTTATCAAAAAATTGATAGCAAATCGTTAGAAAGATCTTCGACTCGCTATTGAATTTTTACTATATGGTACCGGGCGTGACGTCATATCGGCGGATCTACTCAACAGACTTGAAAAAAAACCTTTCCCCACGTTAGACAGTTCCGTTGTCTCCATACTGAAACGGAAGATAACCCATCGCTGGCCTAGTTGGTCTATATGACATATTATCGGTGCTTATAATCTATATATATATCCAGTTTTGTCAATATTTTTCTTGTCGTATATCAAATTTAATTAACATATTGTACAGGACAATTCTTCAACTTCATGTCTCCGGTTCTGTCAATTAAATGCTAGTCATCGCATATGATTCCAGATATGCTGCCAATGAATCTTATCTGCATGTCCTGTTAAGACACCTGGTCTGGTGTCAATTATTGTCAACACAGAATTCACCATAGAGAGCCCATTTCTTCATATACATTCTATGTACTATAGTACGAACATGACGTCATATCTGTGGATAGCCTTAAGAACCTTGGACAAACCTTCCCCTCCATAAGACTGTAGGATTTTCTCCGGACTAAAAGTTAAACCGTCGTTATGACGATATGCTACATATCCCATTTCAAACACAAGAAAGCAATGCTTACCCCCAATGAGTCACGTGACTAGACTGAACTTTGACAGACATGACGCAAGGACATATGCTATGTAGTAGTTCTATGTTTAGACTTCTATTTATAGCTTTCAAACCGCGGAGAAAGTTTGTTTAAATGCTTCGGTGTTTATTAGCAACACAATTCAAGCATGTAGTTACTTCGAATTCCAGTGCTTTGCGGAGCTTGCGCAATGAACTCTGAGAGAGGTTCCTAGACGCATGCTCATTATCGGCATCTGAACAAACCAGGAACCACGCTGCAGCTGCCTGAAGACATTAGGCTAAATTGAAACTCTGCATCGACGTGCTTTGAATAACGACATTTCTTTTTCATCGACTTTGGCGTGTTAAAAATTCTAACAAATTCTAGCTTTGATTTGCAAAGAATTTCCTGAAAGCCTAGTCTCCGTTTTAGATTCAAAACAAATCGTGCTGGACTTCCAACGTATAATGATCATCTATACTCCTAGTACGGGGTCTCCGCAGTGCGCATACACTAAAGACACGTCAAAGAAGTCCATTACAAACGAAGGACATGTTGTTTGTTCGACCACAAGCGGCCTGGGGTTGCGTGGATTAATTGAACGTTATACGTATTATTATTGCTTTCCCTCTGTAATAAAGGACTGCAAAGTAAAACTGCCTGGTCCCTAGATACTGGTTACATCCCTTAAGTGTGCCTAAGAAACAAGGCTTAATGGGCACACGTAATGGGAGCTAAAATGTTTTCCTCGACACAAATACAGAAACAGAAAAATCAAAATTCGGCATGCGATACATCACAGGCAAGACTGTACTACCATCCTTCATCACTAGAGAACGTGTGTGTGAGGTTTGTGTGAGGGTGAGTGTGTGTGTGTAGAGGGGGTTGGGGAGTGTGTATGTGTGTGAGGGTGTGTACTGGGGGGTGGGGGTGCTGGCCTGGGGGTTGTTGGGGGTTAGGGACCGTTAATCAAAAAATATTAGAGAGGGTACACAATAGACTTATGAGCATGGGGATGGGGAAGTGGGCCGTTAATAAAAAAAAACCAATAGAGAGGATAAACAATAGACTATGCGAGGGGGGGGGGAGGAGGGGGGGGGGAGGGGGGTAATGGACATGTGACTGGAGACACGAGTGTCGGCCATATTAGATTAGATATCGAATATTGTGTCAGAAAGGTATATATCTTATTGCAGTCATCTGTTCAAGTTTCTTTTTACTTATACGGGAGCACATGTGACTTTGGGTCGCGTGACGCGTGTTTACAATAAATGTCAATATATTTACCCAATTTCAAGGAAAACGTCAATGTAGAGAGTCGGCAGAATAAATCAGCCGAAATATCAAATTAAATATGTGTCCAGAATATATACAGGCAACGTCTGAGATACGTCTGGGTTCAGAGGTCAAAAGACCGTATTTCTCACGAAGGGGAGCCCAGCCTAATTCCGAAACGGGAAATAATTAGATCTAATAGCAGCCAAACTTTTCACATCATGTGACGGGTCCCAGTTACCAGGGCATGCGCAATGCACCTAATGAGGACCAGAAGAGGACGCGAGTTACGGCGATTTACCAAAAGTGGCGTCTTTGTGCAAAATGGACGGGGGTTCTATACCGTATGCATTGGCTAAAATATAATTTCGAAATTATTTGTTGAAAACGTAACACGCACTTTATATTAATGCCTCTAAATTCATATTGCTGAGAAAATATTCGTTGCATCTAAGAAAATGAAAAAAGTCATATCTTTCTAACCGGAATACGATGCGCTCGATAATCTTCATATATGTTCAGTTCAATATTGTACCCTCGATGTGGTTAAATTTTACGGCACTAATTAGACTGGGCACAGGTTGTGACTGTTCCCGGTACAATTAAATGTTGACATAGAAACTACCTTTATATAGTAACAATGGCCGATACAGTGTGGGTGTTCAGCATATCGATCTAGTTGGAAAGGATACAGTTTGTAAGTCAACATGATGTATTGTTTGGTGGCGACTACAGCCTAGCATAGCCAACACACCTTATGTGACTAAGAACGGTCACGTGACAGCACAGGAAAGAAAACCTAAACTGGATACTAATCAAATGGTTATTGACAAAACTCGTTATTTATCTCTCGTGAGAAGAAGTCATTTCGCTGTTGATGGGGAGAATTTTATACAAAATATGGAAAATGAAGTTGATTCTGATGGTAAAATCAATTGTGTGCCTATATTTTTTGCGCGCGCCATTTCAATTGAAGATCGCATTCCCCAGCTGCGGAAATGTAAAGAAATGTTTCAACGGCTGATAATTACATACGGGTAATGTCGACTGGGTATGAACCGACTTCATAAAAAAATCATCCTATTCATCAAAGACAGCAATAAAACTGATCACCAAAAAGGACACTTTAATTTGTATAACACGTGGGTAGACTGTTATGATGCCGATGTCTGCTGCTGTATGACGTAACAATCAGAAAACAAGTCATGCTGATGGTACCGCAATCTCGTACTATATGACGTCGTATTCAACGGACACGTGGTAGATAAAGGTTCATGTCCACTGTTTCTTACTTTATGACGTCACATTAGGTAGACGCGTTGTACGCTGATGATGCCGCCGCGTCCTCTTGTGTGACGTCACAATTAGTCTAACCATTCTACGCAAAATAGAGCTGAACAAGATAGTTACCTCCCTTCGTAGCACTCTTCACATCTACGGCGGCCCATACTTGCCATATCGATAGCAGGCAATATTTCACATAAAAAAAATCGAAAATAAGTAATTTTCCCATTTTTCGATTTCTTTCGAATTTTAGCATGTGGTATATACATATGAGATCTACTTATAACAGATGTGTTTGTTTCTTTTGCAATTTGTTTGAGGTATAATGATAGAATGGTTAGACTAATATACAGGTACGTGAGTTGACTGATATGATGCTGCTTGCCTGAGTCTATAACGTCAAATTATGTAAGTGTTGCCTTTAACTATTGCATCATAAACCCTGAAACAAGCACAAAGTGTCGTCGGACGAACAATATTCGCCAGAAACATTCGCAAGCGCTTCCAAACACCTTCAATTAAAAATGGACTCGCTCACAAAACAACTGAAAAAATGGCGGATTTAGCAAGACGCTGTACTAAAGATCGCATAACGCGTAAAAAAAGCACTGTGTACAAAATCTATTTCAGGCGATACTTAAACAAATTCATAAACTGATACTTTAATTTATTGGTATCCTCCTAAATGTTAATTTTTCTTTTTGGTCACGTTTGAACTCGGTATAATGAAAACGTCCATGCTACCGAACGCACCTACATAGTGTGCGTGGTTCGTTACCCTATAGACACGATTTTGTCCAACTAGGTCACAGAGACGCTTAGAAATATCGCAATCAATAGAATAACTTTTTATTTATCAAATTATCCTACGAGGGTTGTTTGTGGCAAGCGAGATAAACACAGTATTTGGGGGTCACGTGACTAGGTTTAAGACCTCATTCCGTGTCACTAAGACATCATCCACTCAGGAAAAACGTCGGAAAGCGCTCCATCATACACATGTGTTCAGAGGTCGGAACATTTAACCGAAACCAAGCATTTAGAAATAAACTGATGTTTTGTGACACGCGCACCCAATTCAAATATTAGATTATACTGTCCTTTTGTTAGTTTGTATAATGCGGTGTACGATAATCTGGAACATATCTATTTAGTGACATCAGAAACATGAAATAAATGTACTGTATATAATTTTCTACCACAATATATATAGGTGGGTGTTATTAAACTCCCAGGGCATCATATAATCATTTCAACTATTGAATAACATTCAGTTTATAACACGTGGAATAAAGTCTAAATGCATTTTAATTGGTTGACTCGCTTAAGCTGGTGTTTTTGTAACTCCATTGACAGAAATACCATATACATGTGTACAACCACCACTCGTTATGTAACCTCTATATTTCAGATACAGAATATTTAGTGTACATATAAGGTACTAGATATTTCTCAGTAATGTATTGTTTTACACCATAATACATGTATCTGCACATATATATAACATGGTAACATAAACGACGAAGAAAGACAAGGTTATATCTCGTTCCCTGACCAGGTTTCGAACTCACGATCTACGGCACCTAATCGCCTAGCCAGAAATACCCGTATTTATTATATATGATATAAAACTTCATCCATTTAAACTTTCGAAATTATTTAATTCCAAAACCATAAAATATTTTTTATTTGTATTTTATTTAGTTGGCCTCTATACATTTTATAAGACACATTCTGAGTTGGCCCCTAGCACAAAAAATACGATATGTCAATTTTATACTCATTATACCACGCATACGTTTTAACTATCATACAATCCATACATGTTTAAAAAGTGCTTTCCATGCCTTTGTGTACACTCATTAAACTGTGATCCAGTCAGGATTTATCTGTAATGACACCACCCGTAGTTGGTGATAGACTAGATACTATTATATTAGAACCTCTAATTTACTTCCCTCGATCGTACTGTTATATTCGTTCTTTTAACACCATTCAGCATCACACTAAGCCCACCAAGCCATTTATCTAAACTCGTTTTAGGGATTTGTACAGAGTTGTGAAGATTTGCAGTAAGTGTAGATAGCGCTCTGTTCAGGAGTAACAACCGATTCGGATATATAAGCGTCCATAGTTACAACCCTATTCTGACTGTAGGTGCGAACGCGCCTCTTTAGGGTGATAATATCACACGATCTGCACACAATTATCACCATCTGTATCCCTCCGCCGCACTTTTTCTAATTTCTAGGTGTTAGTAGTACATATTTTAGGGAACTGTGTCGAATATAAGTCACGTTAATCTGTAAAACTTCCGTCACGTACACCTTCCGAACGTAATTCCCGGACCGACCGGTACGTGAACTTCCCTCCTATTTATACTCGGGGAGTGCTCCTCCCCCGGGCGCGATGTACTAGCTGACAAAATTTGAGTGATGAACTCGGGTGTAAATTAATTTAGGTACTATATCTGACAAGTTACACACATCCTGTAACTGATGAACTTATAAATGACAAGTTTTGAGAGATGGATATCATCTGTTAATTTCTTTGTCGAAATAATAGGGGGAGATATATGGTTTTGTTCGTCGAGTTGTTACAGCTGTAATCATTTTACCGTGGAGGTCGCTGAGTGCTCCGTTCTCGGATCACTGATAAAAAGTTAATGCAAAAAAGAAAAACAAAGAAAATGCTATTTTTTAGATTTGAGAGAATCCCTTTTGTTTGTAGTCCATCAATCTTAATATCAATACGAAAACATGTACTGCATCCATTTCAAACTCAGTACAATTCCCAAACAAAACTGATAACGGTTACCAAATATTTCAGTTTCGGTCCTGTAACCACAAAACAAACAAATAAGACTTACTCGTCTTACTAAAAACACCAGTCTCACTTCTCACAAACAACACCAATCTCACTTCTTACAAACAACACCAGTCTCACTTCTCACAAACGACATCATTCTCGCTTCTCACAAACAACACCAATCTCACTTCTTACAAACAACACCATTTTTACTTCTCACAAATAACACCATTCTGACTTCTCACAATTCTTACTTCTTACAAACAACACCATTCTTACTTCTCACGAGCAACATCAGACTTTCTTCTCAGAAACAACACCATTCTTACTTCTCACAAACAACATCAGGCTTAATTCTCACAAGCAACACCATTCTTACTTCTTATAAACAACACCAGACTAACTTCTCACAAACGACATCATTCTCACTTCTCACAAACAACACTAGTCTCACTTCTCACAAACAACACCATTCTTACTTCTCACAAATAGCAACATTCTTACTTCTCACAAACAACACCATTCTTACTCCTCACAAACAACATCAGACTTACTCTTCACAAACAACACCAGACTTATTCTCACAAATAACATCAGACTTATTCTCACAAACAACACCAGACTTATTCTCACAAACAACACCAGACTTACTTCTTACAAACAACATCAGACTCTTTGTTTCGTAAAATATAGTCCTAACTTTAAGTTGTTATTCAAAATCTACACATAGGTTTTAGTTATTGTAACGTAAACTGAGCGTGATTGCTGATATTTGCACGAGAAGACAGACTACAACACATACAAGATTTATTTACAATTTGTACAAGCATGTTTATTTAAGGATTGAATCTTGATTTGGTCGATTTCATGGGGTCATGAATTGAGTTGCTCTTGAGACAAATTTAATGAACTGCGAAGCAGTTCATGTTAAATTTGTCTCAAGAGCAACTCAATTCATGACCCCATGAAATCGACCAAATCAAGATTCAATCCATATATTTCAATTGTTTTTCTTTCGAATAAAAAAGTCGGTCTAGATATTAATGTCTCGTAGCTTGTGCAAGTCTAAATGCGGAAAAGCCCGAGGAGTTCCGGACTGTGCATTCGGTCGAGTAAAATAGTCCGCCATTTTAGGATTAAAAAACAGTATTACTTTGTCAAAATTTAGGTATTTAGCATATCTGGTCTTTCATAAAATACCAGAATAAATTATAAATTGTATTATTTTAATAATTATTCCATGTTTATAACAACAATGTAGAAAAAGTGAAATCGTTCCGCGGAAGGATTTTAACCATGTATTCATACGCACTGATCAGTGTTAATCTGGTCAAATTCATGAGCAAATGAAACAGATTAAGTTTGGTAGTTTCATTGAGTCCAACTTGAGTAGAAATTGAAATATAAATAAATGTTAATATACATGCTTGTACAAATTGTAAATAAATCTTGTATATGTTGTAGTCTGTCTTCTCGTGCAAATATCAGCAATCACGCTCAGTTTACGTTACAGTTATAATTCCAATAGTGAATACAACACAATCATGCCTAAATGACGAGTGTTTTTTATACCCCGGAATTTCAGACAGAAAATCATAGTAAATCACTTTCCCACGCCCATCATTTCTACTAAGCATTATGAATAATTCACTCGTGAAATCAACTTACGAAAGCCATTAATTCACTTTAACTTTGATATTTGGTTACATGTAGCAATTAATGGCCCCTTTATTTATCAAGGCCGGCTATTTTATTTATCAATTTCTCCTTCAGTAGATACGTTTATTTCAATTAAGACTTGTGATGGGATATTTTTCAGATATGGTAGGTAATAGAATTAGCATGGACTGATATCTATCTCTTCGATGATAAAATATTCATCATACTGAGGTTGCGATGTTTTTACTGGTATATTAACGCATTTTATGAGCTTCGTTGCCGAGAGAAGTTATCGTCAATGCTTTGCATATTATATTAGCCACCTCAAATTATCGCCGATGTTATGATTGCTGTTAGAACCATCATGGATTATCAACCTTGTTCGGATTAGTAAAAAGTATTCTAACGTCGACGTCAGTTATCGCCAATTCTGTTTTGTTTGAGCGCGATCATAAGTTATCGCCAATTGTGTGAATTTTGTATTAGCGCCATCATAAGTTATCGCCAATTGTGTGAATTTTGTATTAGCGCCATCATCATCGCAAATTCTGTGATTTTAATGAGCGCAATCATAAGTTATCGCCAATTCTGTGATTTTTGTATGAGCGCAATCATAAGTTATCGCCAATTCTGTGATTTTTGTATGAACGCAATCATAAGTTATCGCCAATTCTGTGATTTATGTATGAACGCAATCTTAAGTTATCGCCAATTCTGTATTTTTTGTATGAGCGCAATCATAAGTTATCGCCAATTCTGTGATTTTTGTATGGACACAATCTTAAGTTATCGCCAATTCTGTGATTTTTGTATGAACGCAATCATAAGTTATCGCCAATTCTGTGATTTTTGTATTAGCGCCATCAGTAACCACGTGTATGGACGTTAACTTACTTTGTAAATAATAAAAAAAAAATATTCAAGATATCGAAATGGTATAATTGTTGCAAAATAATTTTCACTAATAATAATATTATCTGAAACGTTAAAATACACCACAATGGAAGCATTTGATGAAATAGGTTCAGAAAAGGTCATTGTTACTGGCGAGAATGAAAATAAAGATTATTATAAAACGTCAAATCAAAATGAGTAACAAATCACTAGGCAGTCATAAAGTCATCAGAAATATAAATATACACTCATTAGTTTGGTAAAGATAAATTACTATATTTTGTTCGGGTGATGATAATATCATTAAGCTGTGAATATTATCAGCAATATCGAAATTTAGATTGATCCTTTCACGTCCATATAATGCAGTTTGGGGAATAATGAACTAATACATAAAAATACATTAAATATGTTTTTTGTGAACGGAACTAATGCATGTACATATACATTACATGTAAATATGTTTTTTTGAGAACGTTTATACTTCACCGAAATTACAATATAAACAAAAACGGTGAATTAACTGTTTTATGCATTAAATACTTTGGTATTTGATAACAAGAGATTTGTGTATTTAAACGTTTGAAATGGGCTGTGGGCTATACTGATCATAGTATAACATAAATACATCAATGTTGGTATGTAATATACCAATTAAATGTAAATCAGGAGAGAAAGTATGGGACTTGTATTTTTTTCATATTCATTTTCAGAAAAATACAGGAAGATAATCATTCATCTTTCAGTTTCTATTTCATCTTGAATGCATTAACATTTTCAGACAAATAAAGTAGATCGGTTGCCGGACATTGACAGGAACAACAAGGAACGTCCACTAACGATTCACTGTGTATGATAGTTTGACGGGGTTTACATGAGGAGGGTAACGACAGTTAGATGTACCCCACCCATCATGGCGGAGTCGGAAATCAGTAGTATATCGTATTTCCTCAACTCCCGTAACTGTATAGCTTGTTGGCGAACATTATCTATACTTTATGAGGCCTATAGTTTATACAAAAATCCATAATGGCAAATCCCATTCTTCCGAAATCCCACACGTTGTGGGGAACTTAAAAAGTTAAAACACTAGAATGACCCAGACAATTTATACTTTATACTGAACGTGTTTGAGGCCGAATGTATTGAGGATCGACTTCCGGCGTGAGACAGTGCGGACGTGCATGTCGGAGCTCCGATATGCACGGTCTTATTCTACGAGTTATGAACGTTTTTTGGTGTTGTATACCATGTTGGAGTAGATATAAATCTGTAACTAATTACTATGCCTCCGAAGAAACGTGTCAAGGGTACAAATGCTAAAAAAGCCAGCGAAAGTGACGACCCACAGGTGAGCAGTACTGCATGTAGTGGTAATCCATGCATGAACAGTGCTAACGTGTACACGTGTAATACCAATATGTCGTGTCCACCTCCGGCCCCCAGCCCGGGCCCTATGTTTCAACCACAAAGTAATCAATGGTATAATGGACAACCCTATATGAATAACGGCCAGCCTCAGAACATGTTTTATAACAATATGGCGTCTCCTACACCGATGACTCCAGCCAGTCAACCCCACACCCCGCCGCCATCTATGGACAACCCCCCCGCTTGGGCACTTTCTCTTATTACACCTTTAATATCGAAAGTGGATGCATTGACAGGCAAATTATCTAAGCTGGACTCTCTTGAGAAAGTTTTCCGTGAACTCCACGAGGATGTTAAAAACTTTAAGGTACGATTGGACGACATTGAGGGTTCTCAAGCTTTTATCAACAAACAGTTTGAAGATAATCGTCAAAATTATGCCGACCTCGGCCAAATTCAACGGAGTCTTGACCGTGCAAATGATGACATCATGGATCTTAAATGTCGTTCAATGAGGGACAACTTGCTATTTTTTGGTGTTAAGGAAGAAGATGGTCCTGATTATGTTGATCGAACGGATGTTGTTACAGGGGCCCAAGTACGTGAACCAAATGAGGATTGTATCCAAAAAATCAAATCCTTAGCGGTTGATAAGATGGACTTTACTGAAGATCTACTCATTGACAGAGCGCACAGGATTGGTCCTAAGACGACGGGTAAGATCAGACCCATAGTAGCCAAATTTAATCAGTTTCAGCAGAAAGAGAGAGTGAAAAAAAACTCTAAAAAATTGAAGGGGAGTGACGTTTTCATATCGGACCAGTATCCCAAGGAGATCCAGGAAACCAGGAAGAAACTATGGCCAATCTGGAAACAAGCACGTGGCGAAAAGAAAAGGGCAGTGTTTGTGAAAGACAAATTGTACATAAATGGTGACCTTTACAAGGATCCCGATTCGTCCGTCCAGTCCGTCCGTGTACCTACCAAGGGTGCCCCCAAAAACGTTCGTAAATAGGACAACGTGGAGTATGAGTCAAACCCAGACTCTATATCACAGTCATTATGTACCGGCATTAGCCTGTTATCATGGAACATAAATGGTGGTTTGGACAGAAAATTACAATCTATTAGTTTACAATTATTTTTGAAAACATATGATATAATCATCCTTACTGAATGTTGGATTCCAAACGATTATCAAATTGATATTGATGGTTTCGACTCCCATGTGGTACCTAGGAAACTTACCAATACTACTCAAGGTGGCGGTATTGTAGTCTTAATTGATTCTAAATTGAAACAACATATTTCTGTTTGTGACATAATTCACGATTCGATTGTATGGCTGAAGATAGATAAATGTTTATTACTAGAAACTGAGGATGTCTATTTAGCGGGCGTGTACATACCACCCGCAAATTCTATTTTTTACAGCATATATAACTGTGATTTATTTTTTGAGCTTGAAGCTTGTATTAATCGCTATAGTAGCGAAGGTAAACTTATGTTAATCGGCGACTTTAATAGCCGCACAGGCACAAAATCTGATTTTGTTCAAAATGATAATATCCATGCCAGTTTAGAGAGGCAACTCTCTAATATGTTCCACTACATCCCTGACGATGAATATTGTACACGGTCCAACCCTGACGACACTGTTAACCAGTTTGGCAATCGGTTAATTGATTTATGTAAATCTACTGGAATACGCATATTTAACGGTAGAGATGTAGACGGTTATTCTAATGATTATACATATTGTGGTCATAATGGTATGAGTGTTATTGACTATTTGATTTTAAACCCATGCCTTATAAACTTAGTTAAAAAATTCATAGTGTGTAATTTCAATGTTTTGTCTGACCACGCCCCCTTGCACCTGGAATTGTCTACACGATTCTCATTGGACGAGCGCGACACCGCGTATGCGGAATCAACCGAACACAAAAAAATCCCGAATTATCGCTGGAATGAGGAACATAGTGGTCAGTTCTTAGATAACCTTACTAGTAATCTTGATAATATTAACGCGTCCGTTGTAATTTCGGGTGAGGTCACTCAACATTCAATCGATTCCTGTGTAAGTCGCTTTACCGACGAATTCACCCGGACGATGCGCCCGTTTACTCTGACTACTCGTACGTGCGATACACACACCAAAGGTGCAACAGGGCAGGACCAGACGAACCGAACTAGAGGTTCACACGTGTGCGAGGACAAACCCTGGTTTGACACAGAGTTAAAAAAAATGTTTTACAATTATAAAAACGCATTGAATATTTTCAATAGATGTAAATCCATAAATAATCATAAAATATTAATTGATAAGAAAAGGTTATATAAATTAGCCGAACTTACAAAGAAAAGGATGTATATTAGATTTGAAGGGGATATGCTTGAATACCTAAGGAAGTACAACCCAAAACAGTTCTATAAAAAGTTTTCATCTTCCAAGTCATCAGGTCCAGAAATGAATATCAGTACATTGTTTGAACATTTCAAAGGTTTAGCCACCAATGATGGTGATGAAACTGGTACCTTTTGTAATCACGATTCTGAAGAAAATACTGTCCCATTATATGAGGAATTAGACAGTCCAATTAGTATTGATGAAATTAAGAAGGCTATTAATAATTTAAATCATGGCAAGTCACATGGAATAGATGGAATTTTGAACGAATGTTTTTTAGTTGGAAAAGAAATAATTATGCCTGTTTTATGTACACTTTTTAATTCAATTTTGAACTCTGGTTACTTCCCAACCGAGTGGTCTGTGGCAATAATAACTCCTGTTCATAAAAAAGGTGTAAAAACTGATCCCAACAATTTTAGAGGTATCAGCTTGCTAAGTTGTTTGGGCAAATTATTTACGTCCATTCTGAATTTAAGATTGATACGTTGGTCCGAAACTTATGAGACAATTACAGATGCACAATTTGGATTTCGTAGTGGATTAAGCACTGTAGATGCGATTTTTGCCTTACACTCTATTATTACTAAATCCTTAAGTGAAAATAAACGTTTGTATTGTTGCTTTGTCGACTTTCGCAAGGCGTTTGACTATGTGAACAGAATTAATTTATGGTATAAACTCTCGAAATTAGGTGTCAGGGGCAAGCTTCTTCAAATAATTAAATCAATTTATAACAATGTTAAATCTTGTGTCAAATTTAAAGGTTGTTTATCTGATTTTTTCCCAAACGATATTGGTTTAATGCAAGGCGAAACTTTGTCGCCGATATTATTTTCCATGTACGTAAATGATTTTGAATCTTTTTTTATATCGAAATGTAACCAAAATTACGATTTTGGCGAATTAAGCTTATTTCTGATGCTGTATGCTGACGATTTAGTCTTGTTCTCTGAAACTGTCGAAGGCTTACAGGAATTATTAAATAATCTCGCAACTTATTGTGACAAATGGAAACTAACAGTCAATATTGAGAAAACAAAAGTTATGGTTTTCCGTAAAGGCGGGAAAATCCGTAACTGTGAAATATGGTCTTACCGCGAGAAAAAACTTGATTGTGTTGACGATTTCTCCTATCTTGGCGTAAACTTTAGATACAATAATAAATTCACGAATGTACAAAAAAAATTGTCTGACCAAGGACGTAAAGCTATGTTTGCTTTGTTTTCTAAATGTGTAAACATGAATCTTAATTGTAAAACCATGCTGAGTATGTTTGACACCTATGTAAGTAGCATTTTATTCTATTCATGTGAAGTTTGGGGGTCGACCAAAGGGTTAGACATTGAACAGGTCCATTTACATTTTTGTAAGAGATTACTTAAAGTTAAAAAATCTACAAATAATGCAATGGTATACTGGGAACTTGGCCGTTTCCCTTTAGAATACACAAGGAGATATAGGATAATAAAATACTGGTTCAAACTACTTGACACGAAAAATTGTATTTTAAATACTGCGTACAACTTTTTGTTAACTAAGAACACTGGGTCATGTTTTAATTGGGTACAATGTGTAAAGGATCTGCTTTGCTCCTTAGGTTTTGGTGATGTATGGCTCTGCCAATCATCACATAATTCTAAAGCTACTTTATCTTGTATACGTCAAAGAATTTTTGATCAAGCTAGGCAATATTTAAGAGATCTCTTAGAAAAGTCTTCTAAATGCTTTTTATATCAGTATATTGTGGACAATTTTTCCATTCAATTTTACTTAACAAAATATATACCTATGAATTACAGAATATGTTTATCGAAAATTCGTATGTCTGCGCATTCTTTAGCAATCGAAACCGGCCGCTACAAGAATATTGATCGACATAAGAGATATTGTATAATTTGTAAGTCAACGACTGAAGTAGAGGATGAATACCATTTTATATTGAAATGTAACATGTACAATAACTTAAGACGTCGTCTCATTAAAAAATATTACTGGCAGAAACCTTCAATGTTTAAATTGATACAGCTATTGAATGTAAATAATATCAAACAGCTAACTCGTTTAGGCAAATTTATTTTCGAAGCTAATAAGATTCGAGCCGCATGTCTTTAACTTGTTCACTTTCCCCTACATTCGCTCCATATATTTTAACTTGATACACATAAGTATTTCACCATACAATCAGATCTGCCTGATCTCAACGGGGGATGTGCGAGTTTCTGGTAGGGGTATCCCCAACCACTCTCGCATCTCCCTCACCGTTGAGATCATTCATTTGGATCAAATACATAGCTTTTAATATACTGTTATTATATCAATATTATATGTAACCAATAGTACATGATTTGACTAAGTATAGACTTTTATATTTAATATAACTTATGTCAGTGAATTGTATATGCAAATCTTATTTTCGAAGCCAATAAGATCCTGGCTATATGTACAAACTCTGAACTCGTTCTCCACTTTGTAATTTCTATTGCTGTTCACGTATATTACGACTTTGTATATTAAAATATGTGCTAATGGGCAATATGGCCCACAGTCAATAAAGAAATTGAAATTGAATAGACACTGACTGT
This sequence comes from Pecten maximus, assembly GCF_902652985.1. Taxonomy (NCBI): domain Eukaryota; kingdom Metazoa; phylum Mollusca; class Bivalvia; order Pectinida; family Pectinidae; genus Pecten; species Pecten maximus. Next base: position 3,564,766 of record NC_047029.1, on the reverse strand, counting down.
CAACAAGCGACGGGTATGTTTCCTTAGGGAACTATACTGGAGGGACGTCTTGTTTGACACACCTTACCTTAGTGTAATGTTTATCAATGGTGTAGCTAGCATACTGGAAAAATTCTAAATTCTAAGAAGCGTACTTTACGGAGCAAAGAAAAAGGTATACTCTATTGTTTTTTGTTTTTTGTTTTGTTTTGTTTTGTTTTTTGTTGTTTTTTTTCTTGGGTTTTTTTTCGGTGGAGTTCCTCTATCTCTGTTTTTTTCTTCGATTGCAAGTAATATATATACATAGATTACAAATTACAAAAAAAAAAAAATAATAATCATGGTGCGGGTCATAATTTTCAATTTCCAACTTTCAATATTTCAATTTCAATGTTCAAGATTTCCCCTGCCAGTTCAACGACACATGCAAAGTTCACTTTCAACGATCATTTCAGAAGACTAGTATCTGTGTACATGTTTCTGTAAAACAACTGAATCGTAAGTTTCGTATGTTTCAGTCATCAATAAGCAAAAGCAATTACTTGTATATTCGTTTCTAATTTTCTACATTCACGGCAGTTTCTAATGTTTCATTTCATATATCTATTGTTTTAAGTGAATTTTCCTGATGATTTAAAAAAATACTGACAAATAACAACACCAAAGGTACAGACTTCCTGAAAAGTATAAAAAGGAACTAGACCACGTGCTCTGGAAGAATATTGTTTTGTGTACCAGTAGATTAGGTAATAACTCTGTTTCCTTTTTAAGATTTACAAATCTTACTTACATGTACTTACGGGTAGTTTAATATATCGTGTATCTATATAATTCTGTGAGAAAAATATACGTAATATTACTGGCACTAGATCACTAATCAAGAATGTTCCCATTACAATTCGATCTACATAATTATACCCTAGACGCGATCTCCAACATCTCCACATACACGTCAGATCATTGAGTTAAACTCGAGTTGACCTTTTAATAGGTTATGTAAAATTGAGAATATCATATTTCGGAATTATATACATTTAAGGCTAATAAAGCATACTTAAATTCCTGATGTAATATTGAAATTAATTTGTAAATTAAATCTATTAAAGTTCAATAGAGTTAATCAAATAAAGCGGACCTGGGCGAGTAAATCCTATCACTCATGGTCGGAACGTGATATCAAGTGTGATGTATATCAGATATATCTTATATAACTAAGGCTTTCCCTTAATCATGAAAATTAAAAGTGGCCGCAACCGTGTTCAAAATGTACCTTAATCAATCCGAAACAATAAAATTATAATATTCGGTAGGTCCTAAAAGCGTGCGTACTTTGTGTATGTTACTACGCTATGCACGGACTCGTAACTCACACCAACGTGACCCCTTTCTTTGTCCGTGTAGCATTCTTTACAAACATCAGCGAGGTAAACCGTGTTTTAAAACTAGTAAACATATATTTAGAGAACATTTTTACGGTATACATTGTGGGTACGGCCCGGATATCACTATGTCTTAAAGCTATTTCACTATTTATAAGAAGAAATCACCGTTAATGAGTACTGTATGAAATCTACAGTTATAGTCGCTTTAATGAGTATGAAATCTACAGTTATAGTCGCTTTAATGAGTATGAAATCTACAGTTATAGTCGCTTTAATGAGTATGAAATCTACAGTTATAGTCGCTTTAATGAGTATGAAATCTACAGTTTAGTCGCTTTAATGAGTATGAAATCTACAGTTATAGTCGCTTTAATGAGTATGAAATCTACAGTTATAGTCGCTTTAATGAGTGTGAAATCTACAGTTATAGTCGCTTTAATGAGTGTGAAATCTACAGTTTTAGTCGTTTTAATGAGTATGAAATCTACAGTTATAATCGCTTTGAAGAATAAAATATATATTTGTAAAGTTAGACCCTTTAATTCTGTTCCGTTGTATGATATGGATTATTGATAGCTACTAGAAGAGGAAGTAGATTATATCTCCTGTACAACAGGTGTTAGTATTGATTAATATCAGTATATATATATAAATGTATATTGCTGAATATCAAATGATGGAAATTAATGCAGAAAAAAATGTACCCGAATATTTAATGCAAATATAAACACAATCCGACCTTTATTGTGTAAATAAAACCGCAAAAAAAATATTTATACATGTATATACCAGACTATTAAACCAAGGAGATAAGCATAAACCTAATTCACCGACAGCTGTTATGAAAATAAAGAAAAAAACAAAATACAACTAAGCATATACCCTAACATTATACCCAACAAATACATTTACAGGTGTGATTAATTCTTCGACTTAAAACACCAAAACATATCCCGGACTGATATACTTTACACATTAACAAACAGATAGGCCTAAATATCACCCAATTTATCTCAACAGTTTTTGTCATGTCAACAAAAATTTGATATAAATATACACCCAACTATTACACCAAGCACAACAATGTATTATATATTTTCATTCTATAAATAAAAACAAATGTATTAATACAATGTATATACATATTTATTACATTTTTACCAGTGAAATATCAAAAATCATTCATTCTATAAAAGTGATATTTATTTTTCACTAGTGAAAAATATCACTTTTGCTGATTTGACCAATCAAATTAAGGATTAGAAAATACCAAAATAATTGACCAATCAGAAAGCCCGACATATATGTCAGCACCTGGACAGGGGAAACTACTTTTTTTGTTTACAAATTATCGCTGTAGGCCTAGTTAGCATACGGGGTAGGGTTTTCGTTGATAAAAAATGTAATAAACAGAATATCTAACAGTGTCTTCAGTAATACCAAATATATTTCACTCGTGTGGCTAATATTTTGATATTTTTCACTCGTGCTGCGCACTCGTGAAAAATATCAAAATATTAGCCCCACTCGTGAAATATATTTGGTATTACTGAAGACACTGTTAGATATCCTCTATGTATGTATACCAGAATACTATCCTTGTCTTTCAAATATAAACGCAATGGTTTAAAGAAATTCCATCTGACTTTAAATCAAGATGGAAATCATTGAACAGAAATAAAAAAAACACGATTAGATATCATACACACCATAAATCAAATTAATTCCGACGAGTGTAAATTCAAACGGAAATCAGTATATATTAAAACAGATACGTTTTGTGAGGTTTCTTGGTGTTAAAGCTGATGATTAAGTTTGCAAGTTTAACACGTACTTCATGGACAATGGAGCATTAAATGGACAATGGAACATTGCATGGATTGCATTTAATAGAGAAGGTAGCTCGTGTGAAGCTAATATATGTATGTGCCAAGCAAACACTTTACCATACAATGTACGTTGCTATTATATTGTTGTACATAATATTAGTGTTCGAAAGTAAAGGTGGTCCGATGGCCCGAAGCTATAGAATCTATGTGTTGGCCCAATTGGCTGTGAAAAGTTTGAGTCCTGACATACATTAGGATTTGTGTAAACAACATTCCTATATTGTCTGACAAACGATCATATGAAATCAAACATTATAATCGAGATGATTTTACCGAGAACAGTGCATTATTGGCTTCAAACATTTGAGCGAGTATGAACTGGACGATAAAGCGTTTGCGCGACACAGTATATGCTATTTTTAACAATATGTGTTTACAAAATGGGTATATGGAAAAATGACTCGGGCCATGGAATTTCAATTTTCCGTATACCAATTGTGTAAGGAATTTTCATATATACTCTCATACACTTTTATGAAAATTATTGCAATACAATATCTTTATGATTTTCCTACACTGTCAGCCTGCTTCAACTTTCCCTTTTGGTTTCCAAATTCGTTCTTTATTATACATATGTAAATATATGTCTATTGTAGCTATCCCATTATCATAGTTGAATTATTGAGGAGAGGACTATTAGAAGTTTGTTTTATAGCTCACGCCCAATCCTCTTGCGCTTAGTTTTAGAAGAAATATAATAAGTTTAACAATCCTAATGGTAGATGTAATTGTATTGTGATGTAGTGTTTAAGTATATTTGAATAAAATGTTAAAACTAACAAATTTAAAACGTACCTAATGTTTTAAAACAACCAAAAAGCATTTAAATTGTATCTAATCATGGGATACACTTGTTTCAGAACTTTAGATTGCACGGAATTTCCACTCAATTGAACCCTGGTATCACTGATGAAATACAAGAAAAACGAAACAGCTGTATGGTAAATATCAGTATTTCAAGATTATCTCAGTGTTTTGTACAATGATAATAATAATGCTATAAAAAATGTTACAAAAAAAAAAAAAAAAAAGCGGCAAGAATATTATGAATTATTATATCATTTTCCAGGTTTTATTACAAGATGTCAATCGCGATTACTTCACACAAAGAAATCTATAGTCGAAATGCAGCAGTCTGTACTTTTATCCTAATATTCCAATCAAGATTACATAATGCAGTTATTAGGTTTGACAAACATATTATAAATATCAACAAAATATGGTTGTATCCATAGTGTTGTCCTTCAAACTAAAATAAAGATCTGCCAGTTTTTTTCCTATTTTGCAATTGCCTTAACTAAATATAACTAATGATTGAAATTTTTGAGGAGCAGTACTGAAAAAAAAAAAAAAATGTCTATTGTTTAAGAAAAGCCTGTATAACATCGCATGTACTTAGGTGTGTATTTTACTCCTGTGTTTAAACATTGACTTAACTAGAAGTGAAGCCATAATTGAATTTGTTTTTTTACGTTATAGTACCACTATAAAACCATTAGGTCCGGTATCTTTGTTATATGATGTTCGTGTGTTGATAAATTAACGAGTCAGCTTTGATCCTTCCTTTTAATAAGATAACGTTGTCGTTAATGTCTTCATGGTAATATATCGGTCTTCTGTTTTAATGAAAACGTATTGGCATTTTCTCGAAATCAGAATTAGGGTTTTGTACAAATGAAAATATATTGGTAATCGTCTGAACGGAAATGCATACATCTTGTGTCTAAATGAGATTGGAATGGAAGCAGCCATTGATTTCAGATTCCATGCAGGAGGAAATATGATGGCGACGCAGGAACCTAAAAAAAGTGGGAAATGTTTCGGAATGGGGAATCGCGTGACTTATTCAATAATTGGTTTATTTTAAATTTAACGCGCTTCAACGTAAAATAGATAATTTACCCCAAGCTGTTATTTTATGCACATACTGGGCAGTCAAAAATGGCGAATAGCTTCTATTTCACTTCCTATGGATCAACGTGTAATTGAGTTAAAATCTGACGGCGTTTGTTTGTGAGCCTGGCGATGATCTACACTCGCTAAAACGACACCAGATTAATCATTTTGGTATAACGTAGGTTCGTTGATTAAGAACAAAGACTAAATTTGCTGGCTTCTGCAATCAAATTGGTTCTCCTTTGGAACAATCCATGTCTGTTCTTGACTCAATCACTGTTACCGAGTCATGCTCGTAATTAGACAATCATACATATTCCGTAAACCGCCGGAATCAAATTACTAGAGTAAATTTGTTAATCTAGTAGTAATTACATTATCAGTGACAATTACAATAGCTGTTTGGGCTCGGTTTTCGTATAGATCGACAAACGGCGACAGGTATACACTATACTACTACAATGTCATACTGTTAACAGTTAGATGGCATTACGAAAAAGAAGAGCTCACACATACTAGACAATATCATTGCTTACAAATTCATCTGCTTTCTGATTTATGCCGGCAGTTGTTTGGAAATCTATCTCGTTGCTGAATATCAGTTTTAAGTGATTGTGTGCCGTTTATAACGCGGGTGGTAGTTTTTGACAAGTGCAGAATTCATTTTCAAATTCTCGATATCGTCAGCCTACCATCTAATGCTACAATACACAATCTATTTAATTCTACAGCCAATGAATTTGTCATTGTGTATTACCATTGTGGTATGTGTTGCCACTGTTATAATTATGTGTTGTCGTGTTGTCACTGTAGTATGTGTTGTTGTGTGTTGTCACTGTGGTATGTGTTGTCATTGTGTGTTGTCACTGTGGTATGTGTTGTCATTGTGTGTTGTCACTGTGGTATGTGTTGTTGTTGTGTGTTGTCACTGTGGTATGTGTTGTCATTGTGTGTTGTCACTGTGGTATTTATTGTCGTTGTGTGTTGTCATTGTGGTATGTGTTGTCACTGTGGTATGTGTTGTCGTGTTGTCACTGTGGTATGTGTTGCCATTGTGTGTCGTCACTGTGGTATGTGTTGTCTTTGTGTGTTGTCACTGTGGCATGTGTTGTCATTGTGTATTGTCACTGTGGTATGTGTTGTCATTGTGTGTTGTCACTGTGGTATGTGTTGTCATTGTGTGTTGTCACTGTGGTATGTGTTGTTGTTGTGTGTTGTCACTGTGGTATTTATTGTCGTTGTGTGTTGTCACAGTGGTATGTGTTGTCGTGTTGTCACTGTGGCATGTGTTGTCATTGTGTGTTGTCACTATGGTATATGTTGTCATTGTGTGTTGTCATTGTGGTATGTGTTGTTGTGTGTTGTCACTGTGGTATGTGTTGTCATTGTGGTATGTGTTGTCATTGTGTGTTGTCACTGTGGTATGTGTTGTCATTGTGTGTTGTCACTGTGGTATGTGTTGTCATTGTGTGTTGTCACTGCGGTATGTGTTGTCTTTCTGTGTTGTCACTGTGGTATGTGTTGTCATTGTGTGTTGTCACTGCGGTATGTGTTGTCTTTCTGTGTTGTTTGCGGTATGTGTTGTCTTTCTGTGTTGTCACTGTGGTATGCGTTGTCTTGTGTGTTGTCACTGTGGTATGCGTGTATCTTTCATAAAGGTCTTGTTTTGATGTTTTGTGATATTAATGCATATCTGATCTAGTGTATTGACGCTTCGAAGTACCAAATATCGATATTGCTATTATAAGAATATTGTTTTCCACAATCAAGATCTATCGGCATGTTTATTTGAAACTATCAAATTCAACAAAGCAATAACCGAATCGTTCCGTTGGGGCGTCATTAATAATTAATCAAATGTAGAACAGGTAGACCTTGACAAACACCTCATGTGTAAGATATTAAGGAATGTTTTAGGATTTTATGGTACCGTAACAATAGCACGTAAGTTACCAACCTATCAACTACACGACTTTGCTATACATGGACAAACATTACTGTCTCGACTCCGATATATGTAGAATACATTAAAAAGCAGTGGTAAATAATTAAAATCTGCACTGGTAATTTATTCCTAATAAAGGTATTTTATAATGAGCACACCTGCCGTACAAGGCCGTAAGGTATATCACGTAATTAGCTGTCCTCGTTTATCTGTCTTTCCCTGTCTGTCATAGTGTGGAGCGACAAATACCTTTGAATCATTCATGGAATGCCATTGTCCTACCCGATATCAATCATTAAAAAGATTTCCAAGCACTGGTTTTCCCCGTGCGCTGAACCCACGGGGTCCGCTACTATTTAACCTTCCCCAATGTCCATACTTATCAGGTGACCTTGTGTGCTGATTTTCACGCTCTAGTTAATAGCGAAAATCATTTGTTAACGAACGTCTAACAGATCAAGAATGATATAGCAGTTTTCTAGATCAGTTGCCAGTTCAGCCTCCCCAACACCTGAACACCGGGGATGTGATTTGTGTTTATCAATCTGTTCCGTCTTCGTGATATTACTGATTTATAACCAGAGTCTTTGGTGTACAAGCATACTAACTACGCACGATCAAGATTTCTACCCCAGATACTCCAACCAAAGAGTTAGCAAGAGATCGATCTCTCCCAGCCAGCTTGGCTAGCAGGATCACATCTACCCGGAAACTCTGACGCAATAGTTCGAGTGTTTACTGCCAGCGAGGGGGTGGAGAGGCTATCAACTAGGCCAGTCATTAGTTAATGTCTTACAGTAAAACCGGCCAACTACTTTCTAAAAAATGCACCGGCGTCTTCAGGTCTCCTATTTGAGTAGTTTTTTTAAACTCTTATAGACTCTTTTGAAGTTGAAGACCAAGGTGGGCTGTATACATCAACAGCGCCATATTAGACTTCCGTTACCGGGTACAGCGGACGTGATACCTAATGGGGACCGATGGCTGACATCCTGTTCTTACATACAACATTCTAGGGTAGACCGATATTGTACTGCCCATTCAACCATTGTTATGCCGCTATCATATCATGTTCTGATTTTATAAATTATACCATGTAGAATTGTTCTTCACCGTATTTCTGATTACAGTAGTGTCTGAAAGACAAAATACCCTCCAGATGTAGAATGTCTGATTATGAAAATAAGACTTTATTTTGCGCGAGCAAATGTTCAGCACGTGACGCCTCGTTTTCGTACCAACACCAAGTCACACAACACTGATGATACTATGCTGTACATCATGTACACCGTATGCAACCATGGTCGGTCCCGTCACCGACATAGCGAACGCCTCTAAGATAACCGAAATGCTTATAGCTGTTGCAACAGAGGACGGATTTAAATTTATAAATGTATCGAAACCCTCGAAACCCCAGGCGTATAAATAACAGTTTATCTTATATAAATCCATGCCGTTAAATAATGCTGAGTACCGTGAATATTGATAATAGGATATTAATAATGTTCTTGATAGAATTTATTGCTGGTTTTCAGAGGAACACTTGTGCTATTGTCATAAACAATTTTAACAAGTAACAAAACACAAAGAGAGGATCATAAATCTACAAAAGCGCGGTGATCGATACAAGACACGATAGTTAATAAATTCATATAATTTTATTTTAACGACATTTCTATCACGTCGCATGATGTATAAACAGCATTTAAACGTTTTTAATGGCTAAGTTTGTACCCCCACCCCCGGGGACATATCGACGTTTTATTAACGTTGTCTTTTCATGACAACACTCTTACAGACATAAACCATTACACTAGTCAGTCAGCTAGACCGCCATATTACCGCCCGTAGATTAAACGGCTACCAGCCCATGTATTGCTGTGATGGAGTGAAGCAAACTATTTGATCTGTCGCTGGTGGCGTACAAATCTTCAGAGATACATATCAAATCTCACTTGTTGTTGACTCCATAGGTCCTCGTCTCCATTTTTATCTATCAAGTTGGTCCTTGTAACATATTTGATTCTATAACACTGGCAATCGACGACGCTACAGCTTTGAGTTGTGCTTATAGTGGCACATTGTCTGAAATAAAGCTATGCACAAAATCGTCTTTCCAGGTCAGGAATAAAGCTATGCACAAAATCGTCTTTCCAGGTCGAGAATAAAGCTATACACAAAATCGTCTTTCCAGGTCAGGAATAAAGCTATGCACAAAATCGTCATTCTAGGTCAGGAATAAAGCTATGCACACATCGTCATTCCATGTCAGGCAGACTCAGAATGACACATGTTATTGCAAAGGCGCAAAACCCAAAACAAAAACATAGTAATCAAATTTTAGGTCAACTTCAAAGCAAAAATAGATTGTTCACATTATTTATATAGCTGGCATGTGGAATCCATCCGGGTATTAAGGGTACATTGGTATTTGTTTTATAACATTAGGTGTATACAGTCGGATCCTAACCTTTGGTACGTATGTGTTAAATTATTTATTTGTTACGTTTTCATGCATGACACACAAGTTATGGGCACTCATACCGTGACAAATGTAGCCGACCGTACCCTTAGTACGCATGCTCCAAAACTCAACAGCATTGTTATTAGCACAATGCATCTTAAATTTTCAGTAGACATTTACTAACTACAGGAGAGAAAGCTCAACGGGTTCGACCATTTTCTCTATTGATCGAGAAACAGTAACACATCGAGGCTAAGACATCCCCGGTTACACGGAGATGAGCCTGGCGTGACGTCATTTCCTCCACGGGTCTAGATAGATTGATTGTTGCGTCATCTTTACTCTGCGTGATGTATGACCCGATGATGACACATGGACCACTTTCAATTAACTGATAAACCTTATTTTTCTTTCTTTCTTTTATTTTTATATTTTTAAACTCATCGCTTTTAAAGCTTTTCCTGAAACACTATGTTATCTAGCATGATCCCGACCCTACCTAAATCCTCCGAAATACAGAACAAGCCCCTTATCAAGGCACAACTGCAAGCGATAATGCAATCACATTACAAGTAATACAGGGGGAAATTGGTCTGACATCCTTTTATCTAGACAATTAACATGAACAATGTTATATAACATGAACTGAATAAAACGATGATCTCCTAAATTGCAGTATGTCGGTATTACATAATCATGTATTGCCGTTTGCATGCTGACGGCTACTCCATTCGAACAATCCATCTTCAGATGGTTCTCCCGGACTAATAACTAGAATTAATGTTATATTTTAAGGGCGACGGGCTTGTTTACGAATGTTGGGTAAATACTGTTCCGTGTAAAATATTACTTAATTTGTTGCCATCGATAACAATAACTTATTTTGATAAACAATCTTAAGTATGATTGCTCGCCTTGCTTGAGGGCATGCTTTAACATTAGCTTACTAATCTGGACTAATCAATGATCATTTACATAGATACGTCGTTTTATTTGACATCATTCCATGTTTTGTATCTGACTAATAGGACGGACAGTCCCAACTTTTTTTTCTCTTTTCATCTATTATGTATGTATTCTAATGATATTGTCCCACACATATTGATGTATCCTGCTAATTTGTTCCAAGGAACATAAAAACTAAACACTCTACAAAACAATTCATTTTTTTCTCTGTATTCCCTGTAAATTCATATTTAAAACAAAATTCAGATTGGCTGTTTTTGCTACGAAGTTCAAATCGATTAGGCATATCTGTTACGCTCTGCTTTCCTTCTCCTGTTGCTAAGCAACATAATTATATATTGTTTTTTCTCTAGTCTTCATTTATGTTACCATAGCAACAGCATAACGCTACACACTGTATAGAACAACCTGTATCATTATATCTTACGGGCACTACATTACGTCTAATCTCTAGTGATAACTTCACGAGAAAAGGTGACATATAAGGTGGAATATCAGTCTTCGTGGATGGCCGTTAACTTACAACTCGTTGGCTATCTGTCCTCGTGGATGGCCGTTAACTCACAGCTCGTTGGCTATCTGTCCTCGAGGATGGCCGTTAACTCACAGCTCGTTGGCTATCTGTCCTCGAGGATGGCCGTTAACTCACAGCTCGTTGGCTATCTGTCCTCGAGGATGGCCGTTAACTCACCAGCTCGTTGGCTATCTGTCCTCGAGGATGGCCGTTACACTCACAGCTCGTTGGCTATCTTGTCCTCGAGGATGGCCGTAACTCACCAGCTGGTTGGCTATCTGTCCTCGAGGATGGCCGTTAACTCACAACTCGTTGGCTATCTGTCCTCGAGGATGGCCGTTAACTCACAGCTGGTTGGCTATCTGTCCTCGTGGATGGCCGTTAACTTACAACTCGTTGGCTATCTGTCCTCGAGGATGGCCGTTAACTCACAGCTGGTTGGCTATCTGTCCTCGAGGATGGCCGTTAACTTACAACTCGTTGGCTATCTGTCCTCGAGGATGGCCGTTAACTTACAGCTGGTTGACTATCTGTCCTCGTGGATGGCCGTTAACTCACAGCTGGTTGGCTATCTGTCCTCGTGGATTGCCGTTAACTCACAGCTGGTTGGTTATCTGTCCTCGAGGATGGCCGTTAACTCACAGCTCGTTGGCTATCTGTCCTCGAGGATGGCCGTTAACTCACAGCTGGTTGGTTATCTGTCCTCGTGGATGGCCGTTACCTTACAGCTCGTGGGCAATCAGTCTTAGATGTTGGTGGATTATTAGTCCTCGAGGTTGGTCGTTATCTCATAGCTGGTGGATTATTACCCCCCGAGGTTGACCGTTACCTCACAACTTGTGGATTATTAGTCACCGAGGTTGACCGTTACCTCATAGCTGGTGGATTATTAGTCACCGAGGTTGACCGTTACCTCACAACTTGTGGATTATTACCCCCCGAGGTTGACCGTTACCTCACAACTTGTGGATTATTAGTCACCGAGGTTGGCCGTTACCTCACAACTTGTGGATTATTACCCCCCGAGGTTGACCGTTACCTCACAACTTGTGGATTATTAGTCACCGAGGTTGACCGTTACCTCATAGCTGGTGGATTATTAGTCACCGAGGTTGACCGTTATCTCACAACTTGTGGATTATTAGTCACCGAGGTTGGTCGTTACCTCATAGCTGGTGGATTATCTGTCCACGAAGTTTGTGTGATCGATATCGTAATGACAAAGTAACGATAGCTATCCTTGTGGAAAAGAAGATACATATCGTCTATGCATATATCTTCTTTGAATCCTTTGAGCATATTCGCGTGAAATTGATTAGTAAAGACATTACAAACGAATCATTCTCAATTCTTTAATACTGAATAAACAAAATGTATCGATGCTTATTCGCTAATAGACAATAGGTAGTTCGAGGACTTCATCTTCCTCAATTATCCCCAAAAGGAAAGACAATAGAAATTAGTGTCACACTTTGACATTTACGTAAGATATGATAATAGTGTTCATCTCGGTTCCAAATCAAGTTTAAAAGCGTGAAGAGTTACACAACTGCCAAACAAATGTTTCTCCAATATTTTGCTCCATCGTAACGGTGTCACTGTCTGATTTGCCACATGCTTTTATAAATATCTGGACAGATCATTGATGTTCTATAAGAGAGGCTTTTTCCAAGGTCATACAGTGTCATTATGGTCCATATTCTAAAACTGGACAAAGGTAAAATCAACCAGAAATGTACCACATGTGATGCAGTAAAATATATAAGCTTCCGTAGTGCTTGACTATTGAATTCTACTAGACCTAAAATGAACCAGACTTCAAAAGTTCTTGACGTACCGGGATTCCAAAAGTACCAGAATAACAAAACACCTGGTACATCAGGTTTTTATTAATTTCTAATGCTACAAGTCTCATTCTTTTGGTATAATGGTCTTCGGTAGACATTAGAGGAAAACAAGTATCCGATGTGTTCACGATAACTGTCTGTCAAATAGATTTTTAGATAGGTAAAACAGATCTATCTGTCCTTTGTACTGACGAACAACAAGAAGACATAATTGTTTCTCTAGATCTTTATCGTCATTAGTACCAATTATGATGAAAAAATAACAGGTGTGAGAGCACAAGGCTTACAAACCGTATTTATAACACGGTGCTGAATGTGGCGTGTCTGGTTTGACATTCTAGCTGAATAACATCTATCCTAACGGCATTAATATTTGATGGACAGAAACGATTAAAGGGATTCCATTGCCAATTTCAGGGGGAGACAATAACTGATAATTTAATGTGATTGTAGAAATTCAATTTCATATCGCATATATCGAAAATAAACTTGTGTTCGCCATATTGCATCTTACACCAATGTTTATACAATGTAATTAACAAGTTATAGATCGTGAGCCAATTTGGCGTATTGCTCAGCCGATCCGTGTGAGGCAAACTTCAATAAAGCTGGGACGGCGAGCCCAGTATTCTGAGATATACTGTAATGGGGAAGTATTGGCGTCCGATATATAATTAAATATATATGCCAAATGGAAGTGTAAACAACACATTTCCCTTCCTCGATAGTAATTAACATGAAATGGATTGATTGAGTTCTGAAGATGTTTCTGGGTATTCCATGATGTCATAGAGTTTGGTAGATAAGACGAGGCTCTGCCTGGGGGAAGTTATCATTACCAAGAAGAATTCAATCAATCGAACTTTATTGTTCCGAAAAACGCAACTGAAATAAACTCGTTTAAATGTTGTTGAATTTAATAACGTATGGTTTTATGTTCGGTTCTGTACATATTTAGTCAGGATACATATGTAGAAGCATCATGCCTTAAAGAACAGACCCTTGGTATATCTAGTGTTAACTGTGTAACACAGGGATTGATAAAAAATCGATTTTTGGTCCGAGTCCCTGGCGTTACGACAGATATAGCCGAACAAGGTCCGAGTCCCTGGCGTTACGACAGAGACAGCCGAACAAGGTCCGAGTCCCAGGCGTTACGACAGAGATAGCCAAACAAGGTCCGAGTCCCAGGCGTTACGACAGAGATAGCCAAACAAGGTCCGAGTCCCAGGCGTTACGACAGAGACAGCCGAACAAGGTCCGAGTCCCAGGCGTTACTACAGAGACAGCCGAACAAGGTCCGAGTCCCAGGCGTTACTACAGAGAGAGCCGAACAAGGTCCGAGTCCCAGGCGTTACGACAGAGATAGCCAAACAAGGTCCGAGTCCCAGGCGTTACGACAGAGACAGCCGAACAAGGTCCGAGTCCCAGGCGTTACTACAGAGACAGCCGAACAAGGTCCGAGTCCCAGGCGTTACTACAGAGACAGCCAAACAAGGTCCGAGTCCCAGGCGTTACGACAGAGAGAGCCGAACAAGGTCCGAGTCCCAGGCGTTACGACAGAGAGAGCCGAACAAGGTCCCAGTCCCAGGCGTTACGACAGATATAGCCGAACAAGGTCAAAGTCCCAGGCGTTACGACAGAGAGAGCCGAACAAGGTCACAGTCCCCGGCGTTACGACAGAGAGAGCCGAACAAGGTCACAGTCCCCGGCGTTACGACGGAGATAGCCAAACAAGGTCAAAGTCCCTGGCGTTACTACAGATATAGCCGAGCAAGGTCAAAGTCCCTGGCGTTACGACAGATATAGCCGAACAAGGTCCCAGTCCCAGGCGTTACGACAGAGAGAGCCGAACAAGGTCACAGTCCCAGGCAACTACGACAGAGAGAGCCGAACAAAGTCCCAGTCCCAGGCGTTACGACAGAGACAGCCAAACAAAGTCCCAGTCCCTGGCGTTACGACAGAGATAGCCAAACAAGGTCACAGTCCCAGGCGTTACGACAGATTTAGCCGAACAAGGTCACAGTCCCAGGCGTTACGACAGAGATAGCCAAACAAAGTCCCAGTCCCTGGCGTTACGACAGATTTAGCCGAACAAGGTCCCGGATGTGTCTCTAGTCCAGTAACAGATAACATAGGAAACAAATCTGATTTAGCCTAGGTTAGTCAGGAGTCTTTAGATCCTGAATCATATGTGCTTTTAAACGTACAAATCAAGGATCTAGTTCTATTCAGTGTTTTGACGGGGGTGGGTCCTATTCTTGTCAACTGTAACATCCTATTCTATATTTGTTCAAGGCAAAATGTCAGATATACACCGCATTATGTTATGATTATGACCCTTCATAGTTTCGCATTTGACAGGGTGGCACAGTGTATTTCCACGTTAGCCAATTCCTCTCAAGTGAAGCAATAGCCAAGTTTACTGTTCTGTCTGATGTGTTATTTACGTTAATACATTAATATAAAAGCCCTTTTAAATAATGATGTAATGATCGTGGAAAATGATGATAACAAGATGTCTATGACTATGGCTGTGATAACGAAGGAATGGAATAACCAAATGAAACTAAATTTATTTATCTGAATTAATGTTTTGGTCTAGCTTCCTGGCTGGATTAATGTCCATGTCTAGTGTTGAAACCCCGGGGTATGTCTACAGCAAACCCCGTGGCCCCGGGCATTGCAGATATGATGAGCTGTCATCATTTGGCATGGTCTGGCTTTTATCAAACTCACAAAGGACTTGGGAAGGACGTGTACACATTTCTAGTGAGCAATACTGCTATCTCAACATTTAACTTAGAATAACAAAACATGTATTGGATGAATTAATTTTCTCTTCTTGGTATCAAAATTGATTACAGTAGGTTGGAATTGATAAATAATATTTATTGTTAGCGATATGTTAATTGATAAGACAGTGCATTGGGAGAGATCCGAGGCACGCTCTGATCACTGGGTGGGATGGCAACGCTGTGCCGAATGCCGCTAGTATTTTGGACCGTATCCAAGTGTAGAACCTGGCAATTTTAAGATGTTAAAAGTGAATGTGCATCAACCATCAAGCAGAGTGCCCTCTCGATCAATACTATTTTAGGCTATACACAACCTCGCCTCCCAGGTGGCAGGGCGGTCAACGACATGCGTGTCTTCAGATGCGTCATCCGAAGGCAACATTCACATGACAACGCACGTGTACAGTTATTGGTTGTGTCAAATATACGTCCACAATGATGTGTAATTTAGCGTTGTATTTGTCTTCGGTTTGATAATACAATAATAAACATGTAAAGGTTTCGTACTTATACTTATACAATCATTTACAGTAGAAATGAATATATATATATATATATTGTAAATCACGTGATCTCTTTTTATTCCTAACCAACTTTTTACAAATGCTAAAAAAGTATGAGTTCTTTATATCGATCAAGTCTTATTTACGCTATCAAATCGTAAGCATTTGGTCTTAGTTATTCCTATACAAGGTTTTCCTATACAGTTTAGATAGTAATACTCTTCTTTCATATTGATGATCATGGTGCCTAATGATACGATACTTAGTGGTTGCTTCGTTGATTGAAGCGTTGCATCTTTGATGTAACACTTACTGCACCTCGATTTTTGTTACATGACATAAAATGCAATATTTGAGATCGATAAACACCGGTTCCGAGGTTTACACAGCAGTAGAATATCATGACGTTTACTTTATAAATCTAACTGGTAGATGTTATAGCCCTTATACTGATGCTGACGGATACAGTATGATTATAGTACTCATGGCAATGTTACAAAGGTTCAATTTAATGACAATACATGTAAAACTATACTTTTCTATTATTCGGTATTATTTTATTAGATGTACAATGTTTCAAATAAATATGAATACTCTTCATTAATAAGAAATACTTCTTGTGTTCAGCAAAAAAAATGAAATTGCAAAAAGTAGCGCTATAGGTATCGTGTCACAAAACAAACGTGTTATTGACCTTATCCTCAGGGAATATTATCAGTACAATCATTATGAAACAATATTTTTCATACTTTCTGATTGGCTATAATTGTATGATAGTATTCATTAATCTGAATTACCTCCTACAGTGTATGTTAAGCTCAGAATTGATATTGTTAAAAGTGTTGTCATATGCATCGTCTCACACAACAAAACAGTTATAAGCATCGTCCCGAAGCAAGATAACATTTCTCAGGTTAACAAGTCGATCAATTATGTTATATGACTGTGATTTTGGCGCTTTTCTGATTGGTCGAGACCTATCCAGGTCTTAACAAAATATAATGTTATCCTGAAACTGCCGAATTCCTTCATGATTGGGTAACGTCTCAAATTGTCTTCAGTGTTGTTTTACCTATTGTTAACTTAACACGGTAGACTGAACAACTGTCGGTTTGGTTTGGTTTGTTTTTGTTTAACGTCCTATTAACAGCCAGGGTCATTTAAGGACGTGCCAGGTTTTGGAGATGGAGGAAAGCCGGAGTACCCGGAGAAAAACCACCGGCCTATGGTCAGTACCTGGCAACTGCCCCACGTAGGTTTCGAACTTGCAACCCAGAGGTGGAGGGCTAGTGTTAAAGTGTCGGGACAACTTAACCACTCGGCCACCAACTGTCGGACTTGATAAGAAGCGTTTTGGGTGTATTTCTAAACATATATAGAAAAAACGCCAACATATGCTTGGAGACACATGTGAAGATATCCCGAGGTAGTTTGTCGAATTACGTGTGAAAAGTTATACTGACATTACGTGTGAAAGGCTATGGTGATATTACGTGTGGATAGTTATAGTGACATCACGTGTGGATAGTTATACTGACATCACGTGTGAATAGTTATACTGACATCACGTGTGAATAGTTATACTGACATCACGTGTGAATAGTTATACTGACATCACGTGTGGATAGTTATACTGACATCACGTGTGGATAGTTATACTGACATTACATGTGAATGGTTATACTGACATCACGTGTGAATAGTTATACTGACATTACGTGTGAAAGGCTATGGTGATATTACGTGTGGATAGTTATAGTGACATCACGTGTGAATAGTTATACTGACATCACGTGTGAATAGTTATACTGACATCACGTGTGAATAGTTATACTGACATCACGTGTGAATAGTTATACTGATATTACGTGTGGTATATCGGTATATATTTTTATTCTGCGCAATACATTAAATTGTCATATCTTTGTGAATGATTTTACACGAGAATATATCAAATGTTTTATGTTGAAAAAGGTTTTGATCATGGCATTATAAGGATAAAATTTACATGATACATTGCTCTTGGTCGGGAAACAGAAGGGCTTGGCGTGACTGCGTATCAAGACAAAGCCTTTATCTGATGACAATAGATCTTAACATGTATATAATGATGTTGTAAAACTAGCCAACCTTTACCATTGAGGTTGGTGCACTTTACCCTCATTGTTTTAACTTTCGACCGGGTCTATTTCGATGTTTAACCTTTCGTCTGGGTTGCTGCACTTTTGGTCACTAGCATCTTTAACGAGGCGTTTGTACAACACACTGAGGTTTCGGGTTGTTATGCTTTGCTGTCGAGACCTTTAAGTTGCTGTAGCACCACAGATAAGTTCTGAATACGGATGCGTAGTAGCACCAGTCTAGAATTTACACACTTGTCCTTTGCTTTAGTGATCCAAATTTTACTAAATTATTTGAAATTTTAGAATAAAATGTGTAGTTTCCGTTTCATATCTATATATTACATCTATTTACGTCAATTTGTGTGTTCTTGTCGGATTTCTTTATACATTTTGCCTATAAAATAACTGATCTGCCCTAGATGGACGGAATATCCGCAAAATGTTGGTTTTTATATATTTTTATTATTTTTACATATTCTATTTTTGTCAATAATATGCTATATCTATATCACATTGTTTTCTGTAAATATTTCCCTTTCATCGTCTGTCGTAATTACACAGGGAAACTCGGATAAAGGAGGACGTACAGTATGTCGCAGTTCATCGCCATATGTTCAGTTTATATCTAAAATATATTTTGTGACCCTTTTGTTAACATCATCATATTATCATTATTGTATATCTTTCAACAGCGTATATAAACACCATCTGTCACGAACATTAATACCTACAGTGGGAGACACACGTTGTATTTACATATGACTCATCTTTACAAAATAGACAATAATCATGCATATCCTGTCGTAAGATGTTTTGTTCAATAACCTTACACTAAACAAACGCATATGATGATTGAAATATCCTACTACAATACTACTGCAACTGTTTCAACACAAATACATTGACAGATCCCGGAAATTTAATATATGTAATGTGGAATTGACATGCATTACATTTGTATAGGGTCGTGGTTGAAAAAGCTTGTACATCAGGTAGGTAAGTGGATTTTACCCTTTAATATGAATTTAGTAATAAATAGAGTGAATGTTGAATAATTGATATTACACCATACAGTTGTCACACTTCTTTGATGATAGGGACCAACAGTAGAGAAATTCAGTGGGTAAGTGAGGAAAATCAATTAATCTAGAGCTATTACTTCCTTCTATGGCTCGTCAGTGATGTTAGGGTCCAAAGCTGTGGTAATTGAGAAGGGAATTCTCGAGAACAAAAAAAAACTGTCTCGTCCTTCTAGTACTCGTTAAGGGTAAAGAAATGGTAATCTAGGATGGAATTCTCGAAAACGAAGTATATCTCAAGCTGTTTCGTCATTAGAATTCATTATTGATCAAATGTATATTCCTAGGGCCAGGTTTAATGCTGGCTGGGACACTGTAGCCATATATACCATTTCAGTTAACACCTTTCCAGTGCTATATTGTTTAAATTCTCCAGGAATGAACCGTCACATGTAATAAAAACACTAGAAAAGATGACGAACTATTGATTATGTATCTGGGTATATAAAGATCCTGATTAAACTACTTATCACTATTTATTGAATCATTTGTGATATAAATAGTTTTAACCGGCAATGCTTTCCTTTGAAATAGCATCCCTAAGGCCATTTATGGAGATGTACCGAGATTTTAATAAATGATTTCTATATATAGCGATTCGCGTGCTATGAATGTTGTGTAAGTATTATCTGCTGATCCTTCTAGATGCGCCTGTGTATGACGAACCTTGCGGAGGAAGTGCCTACTCACACACCATGTTTTTTGTGTGTCATGTTTATTAATAGAATACAATGACGTAGTATTAGGATTAGAAGCACTGTCAAAATTTCCTCAATTGTACACCTTATAGAAAAAATGTACAACTACGCAGGAAGACAACTTTGTATTGATGTTATATCATTATGTATTTATTTGTGATGGTAGAAAGTTATGTATCTATTTGTGATGGTATCAAATTATGTATTTATTTGTGAAGGTATTAGATTATGTTTATTTAAATGGTATCAAATTTTGTATCTATTTGTGATTGTATCAGAGTATGTATTTATTTGTGATGGTATCAAATTATGTACATTTGTACAATATATTTATTTGTGATGTATTGATATAACAGATATACCGTATTTATAAAATTTACAATTTAATCAACCAAGCGCTTTGAAGCTGCTTTTAAAGACAGACCTTTTCCTATTTCTCTACCACAATAGAATAATTTACAGATGTGTTGTACGTATATAATGCATACAGTCCGTTTAAATATATTCTGGTAGGAGACAGAACATCTAAGAATATGAAGCTTTGTCCTTGCCCGATAGACAAACATAAATATTTATGAGATACATGCTAACTCAGTAGTTAACTTCTATAAGGATTGTCCTTAAATACCTACGATAATATAGACAACAGTAAAGTCTCCCATTGATATTTAACACCAAGCACGCGCTATTCTAACAATAGAAATCTAACTGACATCATACTGTTAATTGTTTTATTTGTTTATTGGATTTTTTATCAGTATCTGATAAAGACGGATTAAGGGAAGCAGGTCTATCAAAAGGTTTGTTGTTGGTCAATTTAAAGATCGGTGTTAGAATCATAGAGAAAAACTCAATGTTAGTTACAACTTGTGATATGCGATTCCACACCCTTCCTCTTCACACAGTTTCTTTTTCGGAGATGCTTTTTAGTTGCCTGTTGTTACAAAAATTGTTCTTTGATCACGTTTTAATATTTGTAAAAAGCAATATATGCATAAATATACCATATTTATACATACTTATATATTGTTCATGCAAATGTATACTTTAAATAACTTTATAACTTCTGTTTTACAAATTTTCGACCGTGTGATTTTTTTTCTCAGTTTATTAACTTATGTAATGATTATTATTTAAGTTTTGCTATTATCTCACAGCCTATCTCATACTTAATTGGTGTTCTCTGTTTTTACAGTAAACGAAATACAGACCTGGTTCGTTACACAGGTTTATTTGTTGTTATTCGGGTTGGTATGCCATATAGAGAATAAACTGATAAGCAATACTAACTAACGTAAAAAAAACAACTATCATTTGTTCTTAGTCTTCTCTTGAACCAGGAACCATTCGAGACACAGCTTACAACGAATGTATGACAATAACTGAATTAATTTTTTTCGATGATAAGCAGATTTAGATTAAAATTCAATTAAAAAACAGAAGCACAAAAGTGTATGGACGGACGGATTTTTCTACGGAGTGTACAAACAAAAGACCAGTGAAAAAGGCCTTTTGGTGTGAATGGAATTCGGTCAAATGTACACCATTCGTCAAGCAATGACTAGAAAACTGCTGTACAGAGCTGTTATCTTCATCTCGTCAGTGATGCTGGGAACCAAAGTTGTGGAAATCAAGCAGGTCAAAATTCTGACAAATCGGTAAAGATTTCAAGATAACGTAGGGGAGGCGAAAACAAATAACACTTACATAAATGTAGGAATCCAATAAATATGAAACAAATATAGAGAAATCAATATAATGTACGTTGCAGACCTGTTTTAGATATTATAAATTTCGAGTGTTTACAGTAGGTAATCTACCATATATGGTATCAATATGAAGACTTCATAAAATTGATTCAATTATATGACGGTATGAAAATAAAGAGCTGGGATAGTTGGTTCACTGTTATATATTATATATATACGTGTGTGTATTACAGAGGGAGGCGAAGATTCAAGGTACTCCAGTTTTATTTATCACATTACAAATCATGACTGTCTAAATCCTAGATAGGCTTATCTTATAATGTAAATGTATTTATTTGAGATTTATCTTGATATGTCTTTAGTATAAATGTTAAATAACTCTTTATAACTTTTGAATTGACTGTTTTACAATAATAAGCATACATTTTACACAACAAATCTTCTCTGAGAATTTAATTAGTTGGTTAGCGTGTGAAACATGACTTAATGATACCGGTAATTATTTCAACAAACTGCATGTAATTATCGTGTGAACAGTACATATTGAAGACACTTAGCTACTAATATTGGACAATAAGATCTAGTTAATAGATATATGTGAATTCCTGTATTTGTCTATTTGATAGCACGGAATAGTCTAGTATAGGTTGGTACATTCCTATCTGACTACGGGAATGTATTGTAGTTAGATTTATCCTAGATTTTATTGGACATATGCCATTCATATTTAAGAACAATAATGTATTTTAGTTAGTTATATCATAGTTTATGTTGGACAGTAATGTATTCAAGTTAGATTTAAACTAGTTTCTGCTGGGCATATTCAATATCTAATTGCTAGAACAATATGGGTGGGTATACATTATTTTCTTTGAATGAAACATGTACTTTCATGAATTGCAAGGTTGTAATCTGTTATCATAAGAGTGGGATTGTCTATCTAAACTATAAAGCTAACTGTAAAATGGTCATGAAGTATTTGGAATTGTGTTATATCAAAACTGTATTACTAACTGCAAACATGTTAACTTCTCAACAAGTGGAAGGGTTTACTTCAGAGCTATTTAAGTACAATTAAACCGTATGTAAAATTTGTTCAACAATGTATTGGGATTGTATAAAAGACAAAAACTATAGTAACCACGTTCAAAACAAATCGACACTTAAATACAGTAGAGCCAAAATGAATTAGACTAGAGCATACTTCTAGGACTCGTTAGTGATGTAAGGGACATCATACAGCTGTCTCGTCCTTCTAGGACTCCTCAGTGATGTTAGAGACATCACAGCTGTTTTGTCCTTCTAGGACTAGTTAGTGATGTTACATACATCATACAGCTGTTTCTAGGACTCTTAAGTAATGTTATGGACATCACACAGCTGTTTCGTCCTTCTAGGACTCGCAAGTGATGGTAGAGACATCACAGCTGTTTTGTCCTTCTAGGACTCTTAAGTGATGTTAGGGACATCACACAGCTGTTTCATCCTTCTAGGACTCGTAAGTAATGTTAGGGACATCGCACAGCTGTTTCATCCTTCTAGGACTCGTTAGTGATGTTAGGGACATCGCACAGCTGTTTCGTCCTTCTAGGACTCGTAAGTAATGTTAGGGACATCACACAGCTGTTTCATCCTTCTAGGACTCGTAAGTAATGTTAGGGACATCACACAGCTGTTTCATCCTTCTAGGACTCGTAAGTAATGTTAGGGACATCACACAGCTGTTTCATCCTTCTAGGACTCGTTAGTGATGTTAGGGACATCGCACAGCTGTTTCGTCCTTCTAGGACTCGTAAGTGATGTTAGGGACATCGCACAGCTGTTTCGTCCTTCTAGGACTCGTAAGTGATGTTAGGGACATCGCACAGCTGTTTCGTCCTTCTAGGACTCGTTAGTGATGTTAGAGACATCATACAGCTGTCTCGTCCTTCTATGACTCGTCAGTGACACTACGGGACTAAGTAATAGGCAGGTGCAAAAGACCAATAATTCAATACATTTTTATTATTGCCAATTTATTTCATTATTGATTGTACAAACCACGGAAAAAATGTAGACAATTTTGACATGAAACTAGTACAATGCTTATATATAGTATAGTGAAAATGTATATTTGTGAATTGATACTGCATTGCTGATAGTACAATCTTAAAATGTACATTTAGGATGTATTTTGTACATCAGAACTTTACAACCGAAAGTACATTGTTTATAAAGAAACCTGAAGATGGAGTTTTGTACATTGCTGCTATAGCTATAAAATATGTGGACGTTTTGTGCATGGAAATTAAAGTATTGATTGCAAAAAAAAGTATGTGGACGTTTGTGCATTAAAATAATGTAATTTATTGGAAAATATTTAAAAATAAGTAGGAGTTGATATCCAACAAAACTATGTATCAGGTAAAATTAAACTCATAATGAAGTATCGGATATAGATTTTGTGTTTAAAACTATGGAGTAAAATTCTTAGAATCATATAGAAATGTTTACATAACAATTACATGATCGACAGGAATGTAAATTATAACTACAAGGTCGACAGGAAAATACTTGTAAAGTGTATAGAAGTTTGTAAATTATAACTACAAGGTCGACAGGAAAATACTTGTAAAATAAATAGAAGTTTGTAAACTTTAACTACAAGGTCGACAGGAAAATACTTGTAAAATGTATAGAAGTTTGTAAATTATAACTACAAGGTCGACAGGAAAATACTTGTAAAATGTATCGAAGTTTGTACATTATAACTACAAGGTCGACAGGAAAATACTTGTAAAATGTATAGAAGTTTGTACATTATAACTACAAGGTCGACAGGGCAATAATTATAAAATTGATAGAAGTTTGTACATTATAACTACAAGGTCAACAGGAAAATACTTGTAAAATGTATAGAAGTTTGTAAACTTTAACTACAAGGTCGACAAGCAATACTTGTAAAATATATTGAAGTACTTGCAACACTATAACTATAGGGTCTGGGAGACGTTTGTACACTTAACTATAGGGTCTGGGAGACAATACTTGCTAAGTTTGTACATTAAACTGTGGGTTCCAGAGAACGATACTTGTAAAATATACAGAAGATACTTCACTAAAGTATATTGTCGACATGGCGATTCTTATGAAGTACATTGAAATTAGCACATTCATGTCAAATGATGTAATAAGGTAAACAAGAAACTGACATATATATGTAAATTATATGGAAGTTTGTATGTTTACACTATAAGGTTGACAATGCAATAAAAGTATCCAAAAATGCATCAGTCATTGATATTGTACAGAGAAGGTTTAATATGTATATGGAGGAATATTTGGTTGTGGTGAGACTGACAGTACATGGTATGTAAAGTGTCCGGGAGAGGATCCAACACTTATATACTGACAAGAGTACAAAAAAGTCATTTCGTATGTTAACTGGGAATTATAGGTCGACAAACAATAAAAGGTACTTACAATTTTGTGGTTGAGGTGGTCTAACTCCCTCTCTGTCACAGTAGTCCGTTTAGGGACGGTAGTATGGCTTGACTGCCGTTTAATCTCGTTGTATTTATAAAAGAGGAACATTCCTGGCACGGCCAGGGCTGAAAGAGGCTTCAGCACCGGGGACGGGCTCCGGGGGGTAGGCATTTTCTCCCGGTCGCGGCTTTTCCAAAGTACGGGCATGTTGTAGTTTCGGTTGTTTTGCCGTATGTTGCGATCAATCGTGGACACCGAACCAACCAGCTTTCACGAGCCGCTCTCGTCGCAATCTTCCCCGCTACTTTGTTATGTGTTCCTACAACTTCCGACAAATGACATCGCCAATCGATAAACGATTTAAAGAAAAGAAAACAGTTGAATGGTGAGCGCGAGGCGGTTCTTTGATCGGCGGATCGGTCACGCCCCTCCTTGGCTCCCCCTCACACAGTACGGGAGGGCGGGGGATCTGGGCATGTTTGTCACGTGCTTTAACTGTCAAACGTTCCTTAAGAGCCTAATTCCACATTTATAAATTAGTAGTTGTGATAGTAGTAGATTTCTTGGTTGTATGTGGGGCCGTGCGCAGTGTAGGCAGTGTATCGATCGGGACCACGGACAGCGCGCTCTCCAGTTCTCCGGTCGATAGGCTGAGATCCTATACACGATTAAACAACGACTATTTCAATTCCATAGCTTAACCTGTTTCATCGTGTTTTGTTTTTGAATATTAATGTGAGTATATCGACGATAAGTGAGTCCGGTAATTGGCCACGGATCGAGGCCAACACTTGATGATTTTTGTCGTAATGCCGATAACGAGGGATCAACTGTCACTCCATACAGATTCCCTCCTACATTTCCTCGCTATTGCCATAGCAGAGTAATGGTCTCTAACATTGGAGTAGGGCCTACTACCCGTCTGGCTATCTGTCATTACGTCTCTCGCGTATCAGGACATCTTCAATTTAATAATGTAAACGGTACTCTTAAAAAATAAATGTAGCCCCTGGAACTGTCAAAAAAACCAATGTTGCTCCCGATACCGTCAAACCAAAACTACACCTCCTAGAACCGTCAAACCAAAACTACACCTCCTAGAACTGTCAAACCAAAACTACAGCTCCTAGAACCGTCAAACCAAAATACAGCTCCTAGAACCGTCAAACCAAAATACAGCTCCTAGAACCGTCAAACCAAAATACAGCTCCTAGAACTGTCAAACCAAAATACAGCTCCTAGAACCGTCAAACCAAAATACAGCTCCTAGAACCGTCAAACCAAAATACAGCTCCTAGAACCGTCAAACCAAAACTACAGCTCCTAGAACCGTCAAACCAAAATACAGCTCCTAGAACCGTCAAACCAAAATACAGCTCCTAGAACTGTCAAACCAAAATACAGCTCCTAGAACCGTCAAACCAAAACTACAGCTCCTAGAACCGTCAAACCAAAACTACAGCTCCTAGAACCGTCAAACCAAAACTACACCTCCTAGAACTGTCAAACCAAAACTGCAGCCCTTGGAACCGTCAAACCAAACATATAGCTCATGTGACCATCAGAACAAGTATCTACCTCTTTGGACTGTTAAAACAAAAAATGTGCCTTGTGGAATCGTCAGAAAAAAACAACAAAAATGTATCCTCAAGGATTGTCAAACCAAAATGGTACCATGCACAACATGACCTACCAAAACAAATGTATACCATGAGACCAAGAAATCTAAAATGTAGCGGGTGAAATCGTTAAAGCAAAAAACAAAACAAAAGTACGTCCTAATACATTCTAAACAGTTACGTATAATGAATTCCATTATTAAACCGAAACAATATTGAACCTCGTGACCGTCACAACAATAATGCACCTCGTGACCGTCACCAAATATTGTACCTCGTGACCGTCACAACATATTGTACCCCGTGACCGTCACAACATATTGTAACTCGTGACCGTCATACCATATTGTAACTCGTTACCGTCACAACATATTGTACCTCGTGACCGTCACAACAGTAATGTATCTCGTGACCGTCACAACATATTGTTCATCGTTTGACCGTCACAACAGTAATGTACCTCGTGACCGTCACAACATATTGTACCTCGTTTGACCGTCATAACATATTGTACTTCGTAGGACCGTCATAACATATTGTACCTCGTGACCGTCACAACATATTGTACCTCGTTTGACCGTCATAACATATTGTACTTCGTAGGACCGCCATAACATATTGTACCTCGTGACCGTCATACCATATTGTACCTTGTGACCGTCACAACATATTGTACCTCTTGACCGTCACAACATATTGAACCTCGTGGGACCGTCACAACATATTGTACCTCGTGACCGTCACAACAAAAATGTACCTCGTGACCGTCACAACATATTGTACCTCGTGACCGTCACAACATATTGTACCTCGTGACCGTCACAACATATTGTACCTCGTGGGACCGTCACAACATAGTGTACCTCGTGGGACCGTCACAACATATTGTACCTCGTGACCGTCACAACATATTGTACCTCGTGACCGTCACAACATATCGTACCTCGTTGGACCGTCGCAACAATAATGTATCTCGTGGTGTAGTCTCAATAATACTAGATCATGATATTATCTGAATTTGCTTTATTCTTAGATTATGCAATTATCTACTTTTTGGTTCCGTGGTTCATGATAATAGGTGTCCCTATCTCCTCGGTTCATATTAACAGGTTTCCCTGTCTTCTCTGTTCAAGATAACATATTTTCCTGTCTCCTCGGTTCATGATAACAGGTTTCCCTGTCTCCTCAGTTCATGATAACAGGTTTTCCTGTCCCCTCGATTCATGATAACAAGTTTTCCTGTCTCCTCGGTTCATGATAACATATTTTCCTGTCTCCTCAGTTCATGATAACAAGTTTTCCTGTCCCCTCGGTTCATGATAACAGGGTTTCCCTTTCTCCTCAGTTCATGATAACAGGTTTTCCTGTCTCCTCGGTTAATGATATCAGGTTTCCCTGTCTCCTCAGTTCATGATAACATGTTTCCCATTCTCCTCAGTTCTTGATAACAGGTTTCCCTGTCTCCTCGGTTCATGATAACATGTTTTCCTGTCTCCTCAGTTCATGATAACAGGGTTTCCTGTCTCCTCGGTTAATGATAACAGGTTTCCCTGTCTCCTCAGTTCATGATAACATGTTTTCCTGTCTCCTCAGTTCATGATAACATGTTTCCCTGTCTCCTCAGTTCATGATAACAGGTTTCCCTGTCTCCTCAGTTCATGATAACATGTTTTCCTGTCTCCTCAGTTCATGATAACAGGGTTTCCTGTCTCCTCAGTTCATGATAACATGATTCCCTGTCTCCGCGGTTCATAATAACAGGTTTCCCTGTCTCCTCAGTTCATGATAACATGTTTTCCTGTCTCCTCAGTTCATGATAACAAGTTTTCCTGTCTCCTCGGTTCATGATAACAGGTTTTCCTGTCTCCTCGGTTCATGATAACAGGTTTCCCTGTCTCCTCAGTTCATGATAACAGGTTTCCCTGTCTCCTCAGTTCATGATAACAGGTTTCCCTGTCTCCTCAGTTCATGATAAAAAGTTTTCCTGTCTCCTCAGTTCATGATAACAGGGTTTCCTGTCTCCTCAGTTCATGATAACAGATTTTCCTGTCTCCTCAGTTCATGATAACAGGGTTTTCTGTCTCCTCGGTTCATGATAACATATTTTCCTGTCTCCTCAGTTCATGATAACAGGTTTTCCTGTCTCCTCAGTTCATGATAACAGGTTTTCCTGTCTTCTCGGTTCATGATAACAGGTTTCCCTGTCTCCTCAGTTCATGATAACATGTTTTCCTGTCTCCTCAGTTCATGATAACAGGTTTTCCTGTCTCCTCAGTTCATGATAACAGGTTTCCCTGTCTCCTCAGTTCATGATAACAGGTTTTCCTGTCTTCTCGGTTCATGATAACAGGTTTCCCTGTCTCCTCAGTTCATGATAACAGGTTTCCCTGTCTCCTCGGTTCATGATAACAGGTTTCCCTGTCTCCTCGGTTCATGATAACATGTTTTCCTGTCTCCTCAGTTCATGATAACAAGTTTTCCTGTCTCCTCAGTTCATGATAACAGGTTTTCCTGTCTCCTCGGTTTATGATAACAGGTTTCCCTGTCTCCTCAGTTCATGCTAACATGTTTCCCTGTCTCCTCATTTCATGATAACATGTTTTCCTGTCTCCTCAGTTCATGCTAACATGTTTTCCTGTCTCCTCAGTTCATGATAACATGTTTTCCTGTCTCCCCAGTTCATGATAACACCTTTTCCTGTCTCCTCATTTGATGATAACAGGTTTTCCTGTCTCCTCGGTTCATGATAACATGTTTCCCTGTCTCCTCGGTTCATGATAACAGATTTTCCTGTCTCCTCGGTTCATGATAACAGGTTTCCCTGTCTTCTCAGTTCATGATAACATATTTCCCTGTCTCCTCAGTTCATGATAACAGGTTTTCCTGTCTCCTCAGTTCATGATAACATGTTTTCCTGTCTCCTCAGTTCATGATAACATGTTTTCCTGTCTCCTCGGTTCCTGATAACATGTTTTCCTGTCTCCTCAGTTCATGATAACATGTTTTCCTGTCTCCTCATTTGATGATAACAGGTTTTCCTGTTTCCTCGGTTCATGATAACAGGGTTTCCTGTCTCCTCATTTGATGATAACAGGTTTTCCTGTCTCCTCAGTTCATGATAACATGTTTTCCTGTCTCCTCAGTTCATGATAACAGATTTTCCTGTCTCCTCGGTTCATGATAACAGGTTTCCCTGTCTTCTCAGTTCATGATAACATATTTCCCTGTCTCCTCAGTTCATGATAACAGGTTTTCCTGTCTCCTCAGTTCATGATAACATGTTTTCCTGTCTCCTCAGTTCATGATAACATGTTTTCCTGTCTCCTCGGTTCCTGATAACATGTTTTCCTGTCTCCTCAGTTCATGATAACATGTTTTCCTGTCTCCTCATTTGATGATAACAGGTTTTCCTGTCTCCTCAGTTCATGATAACATGTTTTCCTGTCTCCTCAGTTCATGATAACATGTTTTCCTGTCTCCTCATTTGATGATAACAGGTTTTCCTGTCTCCTCAGTTCATGATAACAGGTTTCCCTGTCTCCTCAGTTCATGATAACAGGTTTTCCTGTCTCCTCAGTTCATGATAACATGTTTTCCTGTCTCCTCAGTTCATGATAACATGTTTTCCTGTCTCCTCGGTTCCTGATAACATGTTTTCCTGTCTCCTCAGTTCATGATAACATGTTTTCCTGTCTCCTCATTTGATGATAACAGGTTTTCCTGTTTCCTCGGTTCATGATAACAGGGTTTCCTGTCTCCTCGGTTCATGATAACAGGTTTCCCTGTCTCCTCAGTTCATGATAACAGGTTTTCCTGTCTCCTCAGTTCATGATAACAGGTTTTCCTGTCTCCTTGGTTCATGATAACAAGTTTTCCTGTTTCCTCGGTTCATGATAACAGGGTTTCCTGTCTCCTTGGTTCATGATAACATATTTTCCTGTCTCCTTGGTTCATGATAACAAGTTTCCCTGTCTCCTCGGTTCATGATAACATATTTTCCTGTCTCCTCAATTCATGATAACAGGTTTTCCTGTCTCCTCAATTCATGATAACAGGGTTTCCTGTCTCCTCAGTACATGATAACAGGTTTCCTTGTCACCTCGATTCATGATAACAGGTTTTCCTGTTTTCTCAATTCTTGATTACAGATTGTCCTTGTCATATTAGTTCTCCTCTTCAGAGCTTCGATTAGACAGCTAAGAATATCACTCCTCGGGTTGATAATTGATCTGTCACAACCTCAAGGTAGGGAAAGATTCTGTTATTCTTTCGCTATCACCGTGGCTCACGTTATTACCTTATTTTGCTGTTGACTGCGTTATACTATTTTATTATGATTCTCCACTTTTCTCCATTCTACCTTTAAAATCCTTTATGGACACGATTTCATTATGTTCGTGGCTGTGTTTGTTTCTTAAGAAAGACATTTAATTTTCTTTTTGATCGGTGTTACGTCCATAATTTCCAAATATAAAATCTGATTGAGACGATAGCAGACACTTTTACAGTATGTTTAGAGGAAGATACTCACGATCGATCATCAAACCTGAACAAACCATGCTTTAATGTGAGTTTGGAAGCCATCTACAATTATCGGGTCTCTTCGGAACGTTTCAGTGACACTAGTAAATCTCGAGAAAGGTTTTCCCTCCTTTTAACATCGCTGGTTTCTATTGACATGATTTTTGTGTCCACTTCAACTTCACTAATTGTACTTTTCCTGTCCTGGTTAAACTACAAATGAATGACCTGATACACGTAGAGCAAATGATGACAGTCACTGTCCATTCCAACTGTTAAACAAGCCGGGTCTGGTATCTGTGAAATTAAGTATGTGCAAAATTGCGTATTTCTGAGGCTTCACGCAACAATGTGTCAAAATTTACATACAAGTGCCTTGAGAATTAATTTCGGTAAAGAGATGCTGCACCGCCCACAGCGTATATACCCTTCTCGATATAGAAAAAAATAAATAATAATAATAAGAGCATCTTAAAAATGGCCGTCTGAAAGACCGGAAGTAATATACCAAATATAGAGGCGGAGAGCGGTAGATGTTTTCCGGAATGCAATTATTCATTTGGTCCCTTTAATTCTAAAAGATAGAATTAGAAACTCAAACTTCTGAAAGGTGCTAATAGCAGGGAGTAGACATGTAGCTTAGGGTACTGTATACAAATACAACAGCCTATTTCTGTTTGCAATCGATGATAATGACTCTTTCTTCGGATATGTAGCATCTTTAAACGGCTTAAGACAATTTCAGCATCAGGAAGAATAGACTTCCGGTAAGTGTTAACTGTTTTTCAGCTTTAGGCTGAGTACACGCCGCCAGCCATCGATCCGAGCCCATCTGGGCAAAATAAGGGGATTAATTTATCCTCCATATAGTTTAAACCATAAGAAGCCCCGACATTCTTTTATAACAAAGGGTACAGCAAACTTAATTTTGATGCTTCCCACCAGAATATCAAATAAAATATAGACATTCTAAAGTAATTTTTATAGCCGCCATTATCAACCTAGCTAAACCGCTGTGTACGATATATATACATGTATATTTTTCGTACTAAACATACGTAGTAATTCACGTCGCAGAAACGTGTAATTCCAATCCATTTTATTTTAAAGGTCGCGCCAACCGCATCCAGCGTTAAATCTTGTTACACGCCAGAAGATAAACCAATAGGTTACTATTGTCAACATGATTATCGCTTTTGTTGCCAACTTTTTCTCAGAATATTATTAAAGCATATTAAAAAAGAAGAACTACCGATTCTGTAATGGGACATAAGTATGCACAACATCGTACCTATCTGTCTTCGTGTTATCGCTGAATGGGATTATACAATGGCTATAAAAGAAAGAGGATAATATGTTACCCCGATTTCACATTCAGTTATATTGATGTTTTGTCCTAGCATGGATTTCGTGAATTATTTGCATTTTGTTATCCTCAAGCCCATCTGAGTAAACATTTTGTCTGTCATCTCTTATTTATGCTGTCTTGTTTGCCCTTTGTACAATCCTTTGAGATTGAAGCTGGTGTAATGCCGGTTGACTTTAGTTCCTTGAACATGTAAGACACATTCTACTTCATTTGAAATGTGACACGGTTCTGAGTATAAACATCTACTTGACGTTCTTTTGGAATTCTATAGAACAATACTTATTTTTGATTTTGGTGTCATTGTACCCTGACACGTCGCTCTATTCATGTAACCTTTGGCTCCACGACGTCAACGACGAGGCCTCGAAGGGAGAAAACAGCTGTATAATGTCCCTATCAGCACTGACGAGTCCTCGAAGGAGGAAACAGCTGTATAATGCTCCTAGCTTCACTGACGAGTCCTGGAAGAATGAAACGTCTGTAAAATGTCGCTATCATCAATGACGAATACTCGAAGGATGAAACAGCTGTATTTCTCCTAGCATCACTGCCGAGACCACGAAGGATGAAGCATCTGTATAATGTCCCTATCATCACAGACGAGTCCTCGAAGGATGAAACAGCTATATAATGCTCCTAGCCCTCGAAGGCTGAAATAGCTGTATTAAGTACCCTGACATACATGTAACAGAAGAGTCCTCGAAAGATTAAACGGCTGTATAATGTCCCTATCATCACAGACGAGTCCTCTGAGGATGAAACATCTGTAAAATAGCATCACTGACGCGGAGTCCTTGAAGGAGGAAACAGCTTTATTTCACCTAATATCACTGACGAGTCCTCAAAGAATGAAACAGCGGTATAATGCTCCCAGCTTAACTGACGAGTCCTCGAAGGAGGAAACAGCTGCATAATGCCCCTACCATCAATGACGAGTCCTCGAAGTATGAACAACTGTATAAGGTTGCTTATATCGAGTATTTTGTACAATTCTTTCATGTCTTCCGATTGTCTACTTAAGTAATCTAAACCATTAATTGTCTCACAAATTACCTTCGCTACAAAGAACATAATGATGTTAAAGTAACAGTATTTACGATATTCATTTGAAAATTATATGTCCAGTTTCAAGAGAATACAATCTCCAGTTAATTAAATGAATTAAAAATATCTTACATTGTTTGTTTCACTCTCACAATCGTGTTTAACGATTCACGTGTATAAACGATTTTTCCCGCCTACTCGTACCGATTAATTACTTGCTGTTTTTACGTTTGAAGCAGCTTTTATTTTGTAATTTGTCAAAATTTACTATTTTTACCAAAAGTTGATGAATTGAGTGTTCAATATGGAGGCGTTTAAACAGAAGTTAGACAGACACTGAGAAAAGAGACAACCACATGTAAAACCGACGCCAAAGTCAAACATGACAACAGCATTATTTGTGATTTACCTTTTTTTTTTTACAATAGCACTTGAAATCGAAAAACATTTCTGATGAGATCATGCTCGAACCAGTGATGATAAAACCACAAACGAGGAAGAAGAAAACAAACGTAAGGCGTTGAAATATGGAAGGAGATATGGGGACGCAATAAACCAATAATATTTTCATGAATCTGAAAACAAATTTGCAATATTCGATGATATTGAAACAACAACAAATACCCATAGACCTGGTGGGCGGGGTAACGGCGAAACTCTTTGACTACAATTATCTGCCAGCAAGTTTATCATCGAGCAATTTCAACACATTGTACGAATGACAAAAAAAAAAAAAAAAAAAAAATCAAATTAAAAAAAAATATCGTGATTGCTTTCTTTAAATTGTCATGAATAAGAAGCCTACACGTTATCGACTGCAGTGGTTAAAACTACCAATGTAACATATTATCTGAAGTTCCTAGCGACTGATGACGCATGAAGCTGTTTTTAAGATACAGCCCAAACCACAAGCCTTCTAGACTGCCATCCATCACTTTTTATTCCGTAAAAAAAAAAGAAGAAAAACAGAATAAAATAAAATAAAAAGGCGTGTTTTATCTCGTAACTCATGTCTGTTCTTCCCGGAAATTAAAACAAAATCTGTCAATTTGTGATGTTTCAAGGCATACGTCAGCCATTAGTACGATATATAAAATGTGAAAAACAATGTTGTATACGTTTGAACGGCGTAAGGCTTAACTCTTAGATCTTTCAAACACTTTTGGAAGGTTTTTTTCTTTAATGCGTTATTTCCGTGACTGCGAATTTTAGACGAGTCCAAAATATAGTTCGTATGGAGAGCGTCCTATATTGACGGATCGCCTAATTTTCTGATTCAGTTCTCGACATTTTGTAAAATTTGGAAAAGACTAAATCGTACGCAGTTTGTTTGTGAGACTGTGAAAAAGTAGTAGCCCGGAGTTCTATGGTATCGCAGAAGTAAACATTTAAACAAAGTAAACGAAATGGACGACTAAACAGGCATAGAATTTTAAGTTCAGGACTTTCTTTAGGTAGCAGATCACAGAAAGACTGCCTGGCCATGGGTTCAGCAAATAACTCCTGTATTATGATATGCATACAAAATGCAAAAAAAAAAATTAGACTATAATTGATATATTATGAAGTAGTACATAAAGGCTTCGCTTCTGTTAAAAATAAAATAATAAATTGGATTTGAAATTACCGGATTTCCGAAAGTGTGTTTACACAGGATAATCAAGGTAAGATTGCGGGAAAACTTAATGTACAACAAATGTCAAAACAAAATTAATTCTTTCATTGGGATTGATATTTTTAATTTCAAATAGGTTTCAGAAAAAAAAATGTGTAGAGAATTGTGTCATTTTGGATCATGATCTTTTTCAATTTTTAAGCTTTTTTTAAAAAAGTTGTTACCATGGTATTCACAGGTCTGAAAAACATAGAAAATATAAGTTTACTTTTCCTTCAGAGCTGTATTAAAATTGCAAATGTCGTACAGATTACAAATATATATATATATATATATA
This sequence comes from Pecten maximus, assembly GCF_902652985.1. Taxonomy (NCBI): domain Eukaryota; kingdom Metazoa; phylum Mollusca; class Bivalvia; order Pectinida; family Pectinidae; genus Pecten; species Pecten maximus. The sequence goes on along the minus strand of NC_047029.1, from coordinate 3,529,004 downwards.
TATATAGAATAAAGTTGAAATGTCCATGTGACGGTAAATAATAATAAAATAAAAAGCCAAACACAGATCTGCTGTCTCCCTAGTACTTTCGCGGCTACATTCTGCCGCTCTTCAGGGGATTATCAATAATATATAATTATATATATACTTTATTATTGGTAATATATAGGGTCAACTGGCAATATTTACATATCTAAATTATGTGACACATTTTTCAGAATTGGGCATTTTTACTGTACACTACTGCCTTAAGTTAATGCACGTTGACTGGGCCCTGTTTCCCAAGGGAAAAAAACATCCGCAGTGAGCACTGGTCCCCAAGGGTCATATTAACCATTAAATAAACTCTCATCTGAAGTAGGTGTATTTCCAGTCCCTCACCCCGGCTTCCTCAACATTCATTAACTTAACGAATGTATTTAACTTGATTTTTGTTCATAGACTAAACAGTATTTGATGCAAGGGAAATTTCTAGTTGAAGAACTTTCCTTAAATTATGTAATTCTTTCATGTAGAACATTTTAGACTTAGGCTAGAAACTTTCCTAAATGCAGGAACGTTGTGAAACCGGAGGCTCTAATACAATGTAAGCATGTTCTAACTATTGTCTAGAGTGGAAACGGCCGGTTGATCAGCGATTTGTGTAGCCAGTGCTATATAACCGAGATGGGCTTACCTCTAGTGAAAGGAAATGCTGAAAGTTATCTCAAAAGGATTTTCACTGTAGTTTTATCGTTAATTATCTTCACACTCACCGGAATTAGATTGGAGACACCCTGGCAAATGCCACGTGGACTGATGGAAACATGTACCTTTCAAGAATACTGAAAATTGTCTCGAGTAATTTGTTGAGAATCTCTTCTGTTTTTTGTTTTTATTTTTTAATCAGTGTTGTTTATTTTTGAAATGACCATCATTGATACAGTGTACTCTATGAATGCTATCAAATTCAGCGTGACCATAAGGAGATGATAATAATACCTATCGTGGCGTTTCACTTTGACAAACTCATTACCTTCATTACCATATCAAATGTCCAGTGACTTTTTATTTCACTTCACCAATCGACATATATTCTTCCCTTTTCTCCCTTTACAGCAATAACAGTATCCCACTGTTCTGTTCCTTGTTTCAAATGGATCGTATTTAATTAGATTCTGCCTTCCAAGTCAGACTCTTTCCGTGTAAAATGTGTAAAACTAGATACATTATGTTTGTTTAAATGTGATATTTACGAGTGTATCATATTGCAATATACGTAACAGTACGCCGATATTCCATCATTTCCGTTATCGAGGAATTGTTGGCTAGACATGGAACCTTGATATAAACCCGATAATGATAACCCGGGAAACATAAACTGTATCCACAACGAACCAATATACCGCACCTGATAGATTTTGTATAAGCACCATGTTTGAAAGCCAGCAATGCTTGGTGGTTTGTGATATTTGAAGTAGCAATATCTGAGCGTCACATCCGGTGTTACAAGATAAGTGCAATCAGGAGAGAGAGTCTAATGGCAGTACAGTGTATCTATATACAGCTAATTCATACACAGATCGTGTTTCTACACTTTGATGGAGACAACAGGCGGCCAAGTTTGTGTAATTTTAATTTGAAGGAGTATAGCGCTATGTCTTTAGGATTCTTTATTTTATTACGTCTTTACCAGTGAAAAGACGATATTTTCACTTGTTAAAAATATCACTTTTTCTGATATTTTTCACTAGTGAAAAACATCACTTTTTTCTTATTTTCACTGCTTACAAAACGACAATGAGGGAACTTTAAAGGTGCCCGGTAGATTTTGCTATAAAATGTAAAAAAAAAAAAAAAAAAAATACCAAAAACAGAATATCCAACAGCATCTTCAGTAATAAATATATTTCATTTGGACATTTTTCACTACGCACTCGAAATATATTTTGTATTACGGAAGATACTGTTAGATATCCTCTATGTATTGTTTAAGGAATGGAATTTATTTTTGTCAACATTCATGAGGTCATAACTTTATTGTCTTTCTAGACATATTTACCATGACTCGCGTCAGATATCTCCAGAAACACAATGTTGTTATGTATGACCTGAGGAATTTTGAAAAAAATAAATCTAATTTCTTATATCACTGTGGAATGACGTTGGAGAGAGAATAGCCGTTTTCGCGGGAAAGTGTCGGACAATTCTTGGCACGGTCTTAGCAACTGTCATAACAACACGAACAAAATGTATTCCCATCTACAGCATTTATTCTATCAAATTTTTGGAGTAATTTTTTTATGTTTTGGACATTTAGGAGACCGTAACAACATTTTCTTATTTCTATTAAAAAGAACACGAGAAGAAGAAAATGTCCAAATCAAATATAATAAAGCAAACATGAAATGAATTTGATTTAATTTTCAGTGTGTTACAAATTATCTATTTAGAGAGCCAACGTTAAATGTTAACGTCATATCTAAATGATAATTATTTACCTCCTTTGGAAAGAAAAAAAAATGATAAAAGTTTACAAACTAGTAGGTTAAGTCCCGCTCACACTGTAACAATGCCTTTCTACTTGTAAGACAATTGTACAAAACAAAACCAGTAGTTCATTCACAAAATTATAATTAATACAACTTCAGGGACTCATAAAACAATTCTTCCAGACTATACCGAGAACTGCAAAAGGAAACCAAGAAAAAATAAATAAACATGTAGATTTTCTATCTTTCATGCTCAATATCCAGTTATTTATCTTTGTCTTTTGAATTCCAAATTTCCATTTTATTTTTTATTGTTTATTAATCGTGATAAACGGTAGTGTGTGATGACTCGTAAGCTGACCTTTTAATGTCTTTTAGTGTTTTTTTTTTTTTTTTTTTACAATCCTTTGATATTTAATTAAGGAGACAAAGCCTGAGCGATGTCCTTGGAATTTAAAAAATCATCTTAACACTAATTGCTTAACCGATTAAGGAAACCAGATTTATAGTCTAATCGGCCCCTCTCTCTAATGAAATAAGTCATGCAATTATACAAATGTCTTGGATTTTCACTATCTTATATTGTATTACCACTAAGAAAGATAGTTCTACCAGAATCTTCGAGTTCCTAAATTCCAAAGCCTGTAACGCTGTGGTATTGAGAGTGTCCTAGATAAAATATTATATGTCTATACATGTTGTATATGCTGGTAAAACAAACGGACAATGGTGGCATCGTATGGGTGGTAATCGTTCTGCAGTTAAGAAAGCCAATATCTGTATCAACAATTAAACCTGCCTGATAATTGAACATCAAGGAGCGTTCGTATTCTCGAGAAAATTTACCACCATGCCAACAATGAGTACAGTGAACCATAGGCTGTAAGAATAACATGATATAAGACGTTTTGGTCCTGCTGGGCGATATCATTACAATGATCGCTTGAATTGGATGTAGTCAAAAATATGTCTTTGTTCACTTCTCGGAGACGGCGTAAATCGTAGTCATGTACAGGGAGACATTCGGATAATTATTATGTTCGAAGTTCTAATGACGACTCTACAGAAGTCATTAGGTGTTCACCATGTTCGAACTATTTTGTATTTTCAGTGTTACAAGATGCACGTACATTAAAAGAGAATTCAGCCAAAACGGTTCGTGGTGGCTTTTGGAAATTAGCATGAAGACTTCATAGAATTATTGATGATTTTGTACAAATTAGACTTTCCTAGTCCTTCCGTACAGGTAGCAACAATGCCCAAGCAACTATTAATTTGCCAATACAGTAATGTAATATTGTAATATTAAGTCTGCTCAACCTAATATACCTTCGCACTCTAGAAACCAATGTATCCCTGTCGTTTCTCATCGTTATTCTAAACTCAGTACTTCCACTTTTGAACATTTTGAGGAGAATACAAGTTTAAAACAGCTGTTTCGTAATGTCATATTCCATGATAAACGAAAATCGAAGCAGAGGAGGCCACACAGAAATGACAACAAGGACTACTGCAAAAGTGGAACTGTTTTATTATTTTATGCTAATGAAATGAACAATATACAAATTATCCCATCGCTGGTTATCTAGATACAGTCGATACCAGCAGCAATCCTTCTCACAAACGACACAGACCTGCGTGTCCTTACTGGTATCTATCCTCGGACCTCCTGCTGCTAAATACTCTGTCTGTGATGACTAGTTAGAGTACAGTGTGTAGTAAGGATCTTATATCGATCCGTCCTATAGAGTTAATCAACTAATTATCTAATTAGTTGATTAGTTGGAAACAATACAGAAGACCCAGGTCATGAGGTTTGACCGTTCTGTTAAGCACACTTTGTCGTGTTCGTGGACAATGATGTATTATCTCTATCATTGTTCCCTTTATAACTTAGCCATTCACCACAAAACGCATTGTTTACCTCTATTTGGTCGATTTAGTTGCTTTTTTATACCAAATTGTACAATACGTAGATTTACAGTGTCCTTTACTAGCTGTACGTCGGTCGGGTCTGGGGTTACATCTTACAGACAGACTTTGACAAAGGTATCAATCCAAATAAGAATCAATAAACAATTTAAATCGTAGCAATACTTTGTGTTGCTATTCAATGTTTGGCTTTCATTCAATTGCTCATTCATTTATTCGTGTATTTTTTATTCTCGCAGTCACACATTTTTCCATTGACTAACTGGTCATATTCACTTTTTAATTCGCAATTTGCTTTTCTTTCGTTTATATTAAATTTCTTCTCCACCTTTATTTTCTTTCCTTTCAAAATATCAGGAGGATTTTTGTTGTTGTTGTTTTTTGTTTTTTTTTTTTTTTTGCATATTAGGGTGTGGAATAATGTTGTCAAGTACGATTAACTAAGATAAGTAATGTCATGCATGTACACACTAACGAGAAACCACTAATTAGTGAATGAATAAAGCCGCCCTCACAGAGGTGGACAAAGCATGGAGTGATCAATTAACAATTCATTTTATCCACTTTCAATATAGTCAATAACAAAAAGCAAGAAAAAAGACATTGAAAATCTTTAATATGATGACGCCACAATGGCCTAGCAGAAAATACTAGAAGAATTATTTGTCCGTGAGCTCGTTTCCGTCTTATGATCAGTCAAAGATATCATTTCGAAATAATGTCTGATTTTAAGAGATTTTTTAAGTTTTACAGGACAAATTCATACAATATCTTCTTTAAGTGTTGTCGGGTATATATTGATGCCTGCACAACTGACAAAAATAGTAGTTTCTTTCAAAATATGGAAGTCAAATTTCTGTAGCCCGTTCTTAACTGAGAATAGCAATTGAAGTTGCCCCTTCCCTTTAATATTTAATGGCAAAATACTCAATTTCCCCTTGTTTTGCTGATTGAACGTTTTATATAAAGATTTCTAGTAAAAATGCAAGTATTGAGCAGATCAAAAGAAAAATCTTTCGAAAACAGCCATAAAAATGAGAGGTTCGTGCGCTTCCTTTTTGTCCCTTTATTTTTTGTGTTATTTCACCATTTTAGAGTCAGAAATCCAATGCTTCAGTTACACCTGGAATGTAGAAAAATAATGTAAAAGATTGATAGTTTTCCACATTTTTGTAGATTAATTTTATTATATTGAACAATTACAAAGAAGTTCTGCAAAAATGAACTTTCTAAATTCAATTATAATGGCAACACACATGATTTTAATGATCAATCTGGAGTAAAAAAAACGTGAACATTGCGCTTTTCATTGAATGAAGAGCAATACACAATCTCAAAAATGGCCACCAAATTGATTATGTATTAAAATTCTTGTGAACAAAGTTCTATAAACAACAGAGACAAATGTTTCAGGTTGATTTTTAATTATAAGATTTGTAATATTTTGCTTAATATTAGTAAGAAAATGATGCAAAAGATCAAAACGAAACTTGAACGTGATTGCAACCAAAGATGAGTACATTCTTAGATGCATAACATGTGGTAATTGTTATATTCATACATCCTTTGTACACGTGTATATTGTATTATATCTATAATACAGTCAGTAGTCTACAGTAAACTCTACATATCCACACACAGACGTTTATGCTTATACATTAGATACCTACATAAAAAACTAAATATAAATATATCGAAACAACAGCCAACATAAAGGGTATGACATTCCTTTTCGGAAAATTCTTCTTAAAAGTTCCAAAAAATGTAAAATTGACTTTGAGTGTTATGATGAAAATGGTATATATTGTAAAATAAACTTGGAGACGTACTAGATTTGGCGTAAAGGGCCTATTGTTTTATATGCACAGTATTAAAACGTACATGTGATTAACTTTATATTTTCTCAATTGTGAAAAATATATGCATATTTAAGTTTAATGTACTTATTTCAAATAATTGATAGAAATTTTATCATTTTTTGTATTGTTCCTCTTTTTCTCATAACCTTTATCGACAACGAAAAAGTGACTTACCTAAATTAAGCCTTATAAGAATGTGATGCAGTTCTGTGGCTATGTACTCAGATTGTGCTAGTACTAGCATTGAAAATGGCTAACAGTGTTAAAGTATTATCCTACATCATAACAAATGACACCGCTATATAGGTAAAATTTCTCGGATAACGGAGTAACGTGTTAACCATACAATGAATTCGTATATTAAGCATAAACCTTTTACGTAATGGGTAGACAACACACACAGACGATGGTTGTCTCGTCATCAACTGTGTTTTAATATATCTACGCCTACGTAAGCTATTTACGCGTTTTCCCACTATAATTCCTACGTCTAATTCTAAATTACCAAACGTGTAACACCTTTTGTGATTGTATTAATATCTCGCTATTACGTTTCTTTTATATATCTTTCGTTTTTTACATTTTATTTACAATATGTTTACTTTTTGCTGTGTTTACATTAGATGTCGTCTTTGATAAGCCTCCCCTATGTCTGACAGTACTGTTTTATTTTCATTTTAACACTATACATTAAGTACTTCAACACTCGTTGTTATTTTGATTTAAAAGTATTTTTCATTTGTTATTGTTTTATTTCTATTTCTGTACCATTTTTGTGTTTAACTGTAATCATTTAAAGTGGTTTTTGGTTTAATATCATACTTTGATTTCAAGACTGATTTTACCGAGATTGTCTATTCCGTAAATAACTTTCCCGTGGTTAACCATCAGTTTATTACGTGTTTATATAACTTCGGTAAAATCCAATATCTAATCAATGTCTATATGCGTTTCCCTTACATAAAATATTGTTTTTACTACATGCACATGATCTTGTGTTTTAGCTTTCCTTTTCAGATCCGGTGCGTCTTGAAATAATAATCTTGCTTATGACATGTTTTTAAATCGACATTTGACATTCTTTTATATATTTTGTGAGATAGTAGGTGTACCTCTCTGGTTTTATAGAACTTAATTAGTGCGTATATATATAGAAATTACTGAGGGAACAAGTCTAAGGGGCTCGGTTCTCTTTATTTTGTTTAAATTAAAGAAGAGGCATTGGTCGTGTCGTTGTATTGATGGTGTCTTTCATTTTACTATAGTTGACCTTTGAACCTTAAGTATGTCTAGACTGTGTCGTACATGTGCTATGATTTAGGGTAAGTGTAATACAATTTGCTAAATTCTGCACTGACGAGAGCGGAGTAATGATTTTAACAGTTGTCGTCTGTCCAAGTCTGCCTATGTAACATTACTTGACAAAGATTAGCCATAACTCTGATTTTTGTGAGAAACCAATTTGTTCCATTGTGGATAATGCAAAGTATTGTCTATTATTTATTTAGAGAAGTCATGGTTTTTATACACAATTTACACAGTAAAGCTATGTGTTAATCAAGACACGTCACGTACGTGCACGTGCGACGTTTAGTTTATTGTACATTGTACTTTTCTCTACATAATGAAGGTAAGTATGCTACATGCAACGAATGTTCTACTGTATACATAGCCAGTTCGGGTGATGATCTGAAATCTGATTACCAAACAAAACTCCAGCTTGAAATAGTAAGCAAAATGTTTAATCATTCCTTTCTTTTAAATCACAATACTAACTTTCTTTTTTTGGAAATGTATCTATATTTTTACTTTCTCAGCCTGGAATGCAAAGTTTGATCAGCTGTATCATTTCAACTGGAGTCACGGAAGTTAGTCCCCGTGAGTTTTTAAGGTCAAATAACTGAGTATTCCTGTAAATGTCGTTTCAATGTATGAAATGTATAAAATTAAGTGTTGTTAACAGAGTATGATCAATTTTGATAATGTTAGTCATGTTCATGACATTTCAATGTCTCGATCACTCAACAAAAACAACTTAAGACGTTCTATTTTCAGAAGTTCACTTAACAGTTGTAAAAAAAACTTACGGCGTTCTATTTTCAGAAGTTCACTGAACAGTTGTAAAAAACTTAAGGCGTTCTATTTTCAGAAGTTCACTTAACAGTTGTAAAAAACTTAAGACGTTCTATTTTCAGAAGTTCACTGAACAGTTGTAAAAAAACTTAAGGCGTTCTATTTTCAGAAGTTCACTTAACAGTTGTAAAAAAACTTAAGACGTTCTATTTCAGAAGTTGTCTATCATCTTTACGATTGTAGATTTGACTTAATGATGATAATAATTCCTATTTATCCATATGTGTGACGTGCGGAAATGATCTTCAAATGTAATTGTTTTTCTTGCTATCTTGATCTTGTTATACTTGTAAACATGGTTTGTTATGAAATTTTGTAATTGGATCCTCTGGTCTGCTACGTTACAACAAATATTCTACTTTTGTGAAGACGACGACGACGACGACGATGATGATGATGATGATGAATCTTTTGTTTTACACTGCTGTCACACATAATACTGCTGCATACCATGGATACCACAACAGCAACGTTACAGAACGTAAAGGCAACAAAGATGTCCGTCACAGATGGACACTTAATCAACGGTAAGGAGAGGAAGGGATTACAGCACAGACTCGCCAACGTTTAGAAAGAAGGCCGTAATTTATACTACTTCAAACAATCAGCCTATCACCAAAAGACTTAAAGGTACACTTCCATAATGGCCCCGTATTGTCAGAGGAGAAAACTGTAAACAGGAATAAATAAAAAGATAAAGACTTGGCGATAACTACCCTAATTTCTGTCACTAATTACAACATTACATTAGGTACGGCAATATTGCAATACTTGTTAAAGAACGTATAGCAAATAGTTTCCGTTTCTAAAGAGAACAAAAACCATCTAAGGTAGTAGAAATGCACTCACTTCGATGTTCCAGCACCAAAGCAGGTAGGTTATTTCATTAAAAGACGCTATCGTCCCTATGAAGGTTGTACAGCATGGTTTTTATTGACCGGCTATGTGCGGCATGCCTATTTGGTTTTATGAGAACCGGAGTACTGAGTAACTGTTTTATTGGTTGCCGTTAATAGATGCGGAAGGACATCACTTTAAACCACAGAAGCATGTCGCTTGTGCAATCACCATTTGGGCTCGTTAAAGAAGATACATGTACCTTTGGTTTAATTGTGAACGGAATAACCTGGTAATATTCTTCTGTTCGTCTTAGACTAGTAAATCGTCTGTCCATAGCACGGGAAAGTAATCACAAACGTACACCAAGACAAGCCTAACAGGTAGAATCACTAAAAACGACGCCAAAAGCCATTCTCATTTTCCTCAGGCATCAGACTTTAGAAATTGTCAAACACGAGACCCGACGAATACGTCTCCAGTAAGCATTCTCTGTCCTCTCAGATATCGGACAACAGAAAACTATTGGTTTATAACATTTTCACCCATACCTTGAATTATATACAGTTTCTCTTCGCTGAAAACTCTTGATTGCATTAATATAATGTTGGTCTTTGTCGTGCCAATTTCATATTATCCTCGCTTATCTCCCCTCGATAAAAGCTTTCGTTAATGATGCGTTAACACAGCCATGATGTAGTGGTTGTAATTAGTTAGTGTTTACTATTGAGATTCAGTATGTTTATAGTTTAGTATGTAATTACATGTATGTTGACATGCACATGAAGGTTGTTTTTCCAATCAAAGCTGATCGGGATGATTTGTCATATAATTACTGTCCTCAATTTGCAAGACAGGTTCGTATATGTAGTTTAGAACGACAAACGATAAAAAAAGTTAATCATTCTAAATTGGTAGGATAAAGACAAAAATATTTTCTCACAATCATCAAATGATTACATTGTAAGTACAGGTAGTACATGTATGAAAATGAAATCAGATCATTACAGTCGAGCAAGAGAAAATGTGTATGGTCTTAAAGATAACCTTTGTATTCATTTTTAAGCATAGAACGAAGATCCAGTTATTGAAAATGAATTGATCATGTATTTTAATAAAATACCGCAATACAACAGTATTGAAAATGTAGTACATCATTTAGCTTAATCAAGCATTACAATATATACCATGTTATAGTTTAATATATTTAACAAAACACTACAATATTGACATGTTGTAGTTTAATGAAACACAAAAATACTGACAAGCTTTACCTTAATAAATCACTACAATATTGATAATGTTGTACATGTAGTTAATTCAAACACTTAAATACTGACATGTTGTATTTTCATAAAACACTACAATACTGACATAATGTAGTTTAAAAAACGCTTCAATGTTGACATGTTGTAGTTTAATGAAACACTAAAATATCGACAAGTTTTACCTTAATAAACACTACAATATTGAAATTTTGTAGTTTATTCAAACACTATAATATTGGCATGTTGTAGTTTAATATAACTCTTCAATGTTGACATGTTGACGTTTAATATAACTCTCCAATGTCGACATGTTGTAGTTTCAAAAAACACTACAATGTTGACATGTTGTAGTTTCATAAAACACTACAATGTTGACATGTTGAAGTTTAATATAACTCTTCAATGTTGACATGTTGACGTTTAATAAAACGATTCAATGTTGACATGTTGACGTTTAATAAAACGATTCAATGTTGACATGTTGTAGTTTCATAAAACACTACAATGTTGACATGTTGACGTTTAATAAAACGATTCAATGTTGACATGTTGTAGTTTCATAAAACGATTCAATGTTGACATGTTGACGTTTAATATAACGATTCAATGTTGACATGATGACGTTTAATATAACTCTCCAATGTTGACATGTTGTAGTTTCATAAAACACTACAATGTTGACATGTTGACGTTTGATATAACTCTCCAATGTTGACATGTTGTAGTTTCATAAAACACTACAATGTTGACATGTTGTAGTTTCATAAAACACTACAATGTTGACATGTTGAAGTTTAATCAAATCCCTCCATGTTGACATGTTGACGTTTAATAAAACGATTCAATGTTGACATGTTGACGTTTAATAAAACGATTCAATGTTGACATGTTGATGTTTGATAAAACGCTTCAATATTGACATATTATAGTTTAAAGAAACATTAAAATATCGACAAGTTGAACTTTAATAAAACACTACAATGTTGACATGTTGCAGTTTGAAAAAACAACACTATTGATCGTGTTGTAGTTAGTTTATTTCAACGCTACAATGTTGACATGTTTTAGCTTCATACAACACTATAATATTGATGTGTTTTAATTTAATAAATCATTACAATATTGGCATGTTGAAGTTTCATAAACAACTACAATATTGAATTGTTGTAGTTTAATACGAAAGTGTAATATTGGTAATCCTGTATATAATGGAAACCTACGATATTGGTAATGTTGTATTGTAATAAAACACTACAATATTGCCGTTGATTAAATTATCTTTATAATTATTATTTTAAGATGTTGTATCTTAATAAACACATACAATATTGATTATGTTGTATTTTTTATGAAACACTGCAATATTGACATGTTGTAGTTTAATCAAACACAATATTGACTTGTATATTAATAAACACATACCATATTGATTAGGTTGTATCTTTTCATTAAAAGTAGGTTTTATCATTACTGAAAGATAATGGTGACGATGTTAATGTTCTTAGCAAGGACACATTGTTCATGTTAATTTCCGCTGATGCTTTTATGTGTAGTTGTCTTTAAAATATTGCTTATACTGTATCCTGACAAAAGATTGTGCTAGTCCTGTTCTAATGTGTTGACGATGAATTTTTTGATTTAATTACATCACGTCAATAACACGGAATTTTATCTGTAGAAAGACTGACGGGTCTCTACTTTGAGAATCACTACCAGTTTATCAGACTTTGCCCAGATGCAGCGTTGTCAAACTCACGCTGCTACGTGACGCTAAACAAGACTATTTCATTCAACATCAATATATTGACGGTTGGCTGCACACGGTTGGTTAGGCAATAAGCTGGGTAAAGAGATAAATCATTCGGGCGTAAAAGGACCACACAGATTGCTAAATGCCTGCTGACTTGCATATACAAATTGCTTTTTTCTTTCTTTCCTTTTTTACTTCAAATTACATAATATACTTCAAAGTATGGATTTTGCTTCTGCAGAATATTGACTCTGTATGTTGAATATCGCTGACAGACGTTATATAATATATAATGGTAATTTCTATCTTAATAAGAATGAGATTTTATTTCTGCTAGATAAGTTGATTCGATAGCTTCAGTATATCTTCAGGGAATTGTGTTAGAGCTAGCGCTTAAAAACGGTTAAATAATCTACTGAAGTGAATTAGCTGCCATAGATTTGCTAGCAACAATAATATAAGGTTTTGGTGCCTTTGTGAGAAACTGCTAGCAAATTCCACATAAAAAGACAGGCTTATATACATATGTATGTATGATGTCGGATCTTTTTTGTCTTAACGGCGTCGGTTTAGCACTATGAGCAAGACACTTGCTCAAATGTTTAACACAATGTCAATATAGATATATGTGTCTACAAAAACAAAACATGTGATTTTAAACAATAGTGCAAACTAAAATACAAGACAGTCGCTTGTTATTGTTCTGTAAACAGATTTTGAACCAAACCTTGAAACATATTTAACGATCAAATTCCGCGTGAAGTGTAGGTGAAACGTAGCAGGATATACACATGGACATACATACATGACAGACAACGATGTTGATCAGGCTTTCTATTGATGTTGGACTGATGATATATCTGATTGAGATATATTGTACCTTAATGGTAACATCCGTGTAATATCTATCACAGCTATCATTCTTAGAAGGAGTTGAACAAGGAACAATGTATCATTATACAGGTCAGGTTTACGCTCTGTTTCCTGCCGTATATCTTCACTCTCAAAATACTTTTTACAAAACGGGAGCAGGCTACCATTGGATATATTTGCTTGAGACATATTACGGAATAACAGGAATATCATTTGGGGGAAACCGAAAGAAAAATTAAGATTGAAATAATAAAATGGAGCCTGGTTGACATCACATTTAGATCGAATGGAGAAATATCAAGATTAAAATATCAACGAAAACGATATACTCTCCCTTCATGGGTTTCAATATCTGTTGCCATACGAGGCTGATGTTATTGAAGAACCGGTAGTAAGGTGAGATAGCCAAGTCCTTCATTATCAGGTGTATCGACTTTATGTTGACTTTATGACATTATGGGCTTTCCTGTTATACGAGTTGGATCCATGTCTCTGTCACCGATCTATAGTCTACATTACTATATGTCGCAGTTCTGATATTCTCCAGCCTGCCTTGTTTATCAAGATTTCCCCGAAACAAAAATGTCGATTTCTACAGACAAACTTCCAACAGAGAGCTTTGATGGATACAATTTGATAAATAACCTAGACAGGTTTTAGTCTCCATCCTTATCTAATTGAGAAATATCACTTTTAGTTATAAATCAACACATTTTGAATGTATTGCTAATGAGTATGCTTTGTGGTTTCATTTCCACTTCCATTATTCTCACTTTGAGAACGTAATTTGGTGTTTTTAATCCCAGGGAAAAGACGTAACATTCCTTAACATCTTGTTGTATTTCCCTAGTACTGTTTCTGTATGTATGATCATAGTTTGATTTACACCTCATTAGTTTTAATTACTAGAAAAATCAACAAAATACACATTTATAATTGTTCATACTAACGGCAACCGTAGTCAATTCAGTCATACCTTCTTTCCTTAGAATTCCATTTCCTTTCTATAATATGCATTTTGATTCCAAACAATCCCTCATTCTATAGCTTTAACGATTCATGCGGACGTCACCTAAATAAAAAAAATCAATACTGGTGATGTTTATTAAAATATTTTATGTAGATAGCATCAATGAGAACAGTGTTATGTACAGGAGTTTGTTAGAAAAGAAGTTTAGACACATGTAAAATGTTGTACAAATCTACAATTAAATATCGATATTCTGGATATATCCTAGAGTACCCTAAATGGATATATACTGACACAAACATATCACCTTAACATACCGTATAGTGAATAAATATTAGCATACATCTGATACAACAGAGAGTGTAGGTGGGAATCTATAATGAAAGTACTATAATCCAAATAGGCCATCACAAATATCCATTTTGGTTCCACTGACATCACTTCTGTAATTTTACACCTTCGGCACTTCTATCGTATTTGAGTGGACTTCTCGGTCCCCAATCTATATCGTAACCTGTTTGTCACTTTTTAATTAATTTAGATTGTGACGCGGTTAAGAGTATACACATGTACTTGATACTCTTTTGAAATACAGCATTTAAACTTATGTTTTATGAAGTTAATTGAATTAATGGCCTGTGTACCTCCCATCCTGATTTTGATACTTTTTTTGACCTATATCGAGTTTTTAGTCGCCTCCCTTGATCAACATTTTAGACCCTTAACATCACTGACGAACCCTAAATTCGGGGCCGCGGTGGCCAGGTGGTTAAGGTGTCGCGACGCATTATCACTGGGTTGCGAGTTCGAAACCCATGTCGGGCAGTTGCCTTGTACTAACCGTAGATCGGTGGTTTTTCGCCAGGTCCTCCGGCTTTCAAACACCTCAAAAACCAAGCACGTCCTTAAATGAGCCTGGCTGTTAATAGGACGTTAAACAAAATATACCAAACGAATCCTAGAATGATTAAACAATATGGTAAAGTATCATTCATTGTACCTCTACTGTATCTAACTCTGAATTGGTTTTTGAAATTACTAATGATATCTTATGAGTTTTTTGTACAATCCAATAACGAGTTTTACAAGGTCGAAACAATTGTTTTATACAGTTATAAGTTTATTATTCGGTGTATGCTGTATACATTATTACTGTGTTTCATTTTCTAGTGTATGATTTTATTATTCCATCTTAACTGTATACATTATTACTCTGTTTCATTTTCTAGTGTATGATTTTATTATTCCATCTTAACTGTATACATTATTACCGTGTTTCATTTTCTATTGTATTATTTTATTATTCCATCTTAACTATATACATTATTACTGTGTTTCATTTTCTAGTGTATGATTTTATTATTCCATCTTAACTATATACATTATTACTCTGTTTCATTTTCTATTGTATTATTTTATTATTCGGTCTTTACTGTATACATTATTACTCTGTTTCATTTTCTAGTGTATGATTTTATTATTCCATCTTAACTATATACATTATTACTCTGTTTCATTTTCTATTGTATTGTTTTATTATTCGGTCTATACTCTATACATTATTACTGTGTTTCATTTTCTATTGTATGATTTTATTGTGATGTTGTTTCGTGTTAGATATTATCTTGTTTTTGTTCTAATTTTCTCCCGTACTCGTGCTGTATTCTCAACACTTAATTTCCTGGAGGTGCCAGGCCATTCTCATTTCAAATTTCATTTAATCAAAAATACCCGCATAATAAAGATTTTTTGTATTGTAAAATCATTATAAACTAGAAATTTACTCTGTACAGTAGGTACATATTGATTGAACCCATACTCACACAATATAATCAAACTTTTGTGGTTGATGAATTTAATTAATATTTAGGTCGTTTGAACTATGAAGTACACGATAAATGTTTGGGGTACTATTTGTGGAAAGTTTCAGTCAACATAAAACCGTTCGGGTTCTTTTAACAGGACGTTAAACAAAAACAAACAAACAAACTTCTCAGTGCCGTGTAAATGCGGTTCTTTTTATTTTTATTATAATTTGTTTTATTTGTTTATTTATTTTTACTGCATCATTAATATCAATATAACACTGTTAAACAGAAAACTGTATGAAAACTGTATAATCAGTATAACCGTAGGAATCTCATCGAAAACTTCTTTTCGAGACGCGGCAATCTTACAGTGAGCTTGATATCATCACATTTTGATGTTGTCAAGGTTTGCCTTTGAAACACTTAAAAGAATAACGGAGAAGTCTTCAGTATTGGCGTAAAGTTTTTTCCTAAGAATCTGGGCTATGATTCTTTCCCCCCTTTTTGCAATGCATATCTTCTTGCCATTTTCATAGAATTAGAATTATCTAAATACCTAAATTGATTATTTGATTTAAATTATGATAAAATGTTTTATAGAGTAAAACATTGCAAAACTTATATACAGTATAATGATAAGTGTTTACTTCTACTGAACTATGTGATAATCAATTAATTACAGTAAAACAACAATGGTAACCCTGTCACCAAACTGAGAGACATCGACCGACTATATATATATAAATAATGGTCACCCTACAACCTAACTAGTGACATTGACCTACAATATATATATATAAATAATGGTCACCATACAACCTAACTAGTGACATTGACCTACAATATATATATATAAATAATGGTCACCCTACAACCTAACTAGTGATATTGACCTACAATATATATATATATAAATAATGGTCACCCTTCAACCAAACTAGTGATATTGACCTACAATATATATATAAACAATGACCACCCCACAACCAAACTAGTGACATTGACCTGCAATATATATATAAATAACGGTCACCCCACAACCAAACTAGTGACATTGACCTACAATATATATATAAATAATGGTCACCCTACAACCTAACTTGCGACATTGACCTACAATATATATATAAATAACGGTCACCCCACAACCAAACTAGTGACATTGACCTACAATATATATATAAATAATGGTCACCCTTCAACCTAACTAGCGACATTGACCTACAATATATATATAAATAACGGTCACCCCACAACCAAACTAGTGACATTGACCTACAATATATATATAAATAATGGTCACCCTTCAACCTAACTAGTGACATTGGCCTACAATATATATATATAAATAATGGTCACCCTACAACCTAACTAGTGACATTGGCCTACAATATATATATATAAATAATGGTCACCCCACAACCAAACTAGTGACATTGACCTACAATATATATATATATAAATAATGGTCACCATACAACCTAACTAGTGACATTGACCTACAATATATATATAAATAATGGTCACCCTACAACCTAACTAGCGACATTGACCTACAATATATATATAAATAACGGTCACCCCACAACCAAACTAGTGACATTGACCTACAATATATATATAAATAATGGTCACCCTTCAACCTAACTAGTGACATTGGCCTACAATATATATATATAAATAATGGTCACCCTACAATCTAACTAGTGACATTGACCTACAATATATATATAAATAATGGTCACCCCACAACCTAACTAGTGACATTGACCTGCAATATATATTTAAATAATGGTCACCCTACAACCTAACTGGTGACATTGGCCTACAATATATATATATAAATAATGGTCACCCCACAACCTAACTAGTGACATTGACCTGCAATATATATTTAAATAATGGTCACCCTACAACCTAACTGGTGACATTGACCTACAATATATATTTAAATAATGGTCACCCTACAACCTAACTAGTGACATTGGCCTGCAATATATATTTAAATAATGGTCACCCCACAACCTAACTAGTGACATTGGCCTACAATATATATTTAAATGAAGGTCGCTCTTCTACCAGACTCAATGCTAATTACCTCACTATATGGAAATATTCGCCACCCTACGACCAAATTTAAACTAGGCGATCTTCATCTACGGAATGACAATAAGTTTCTTATCACCACTACCACTGCTATTGCACTCCCCAATTATATGAAATAAAAAAAAAATGAAACATTTATAATCGAAATGAATATATCGAGTCCCGCGAGCGTATTTCATTTGGTGTATCGATATCCATAATGACAAGCATTACCTGTTCAAGAAAACACATGCGAACTCATAGTATCTTTCAATAGATTATACCCTGTTATTCGTGATTATCATTTTCAATTAACTGTGATTGAATAATCAAGAATTTATTCTGTGGTTTTGAGAAGAAAACATGAAGAACGTTTGACAGATTCATTGCCGTGTTAAAGGGAATCATAGCGTGATCTGGTCCGTCGAGACCGCGGGGAGGCGGCGCAGAACTTCACTCACACAAAACCCTCGTTAATTGTTATCAGCCTATTTAGTTTAATAACGGATCTCAAAACATAACTGTTTCCAGATAACTGTAATCTGTGAGCATCTCCTATCGATATAATTACTCGAACACCAGTTGCAGTAACACAAAAGTTACTGTTCAACAAGTTACTGTTCAACACAAGTTACCGCAAAACACAAGTTAATGTTCAACACAAGTTACCGTAAACCCAAGATACCGTAAAACACCAGTTACTGTAAAACACAAGTTACTTCTCAACACAAGTTACTGTTCAACACAAGTTACCGCAAAACACAAGTTACCGTAAACACAAGTTACTGTTCAACATAAGTTACCATAAAAAAACAAGTTACCGTAACCACAAGTTACCGTAACCACAAGGTACTGTAAACACAAGTTACTGTTCAACACAAGTTACAGTAAACACAAGTTACCGTTAACACAAGTTACTGTAAAACACAAGTTACAGTAAACACAAGTTACAGTAAACACAAGTTACCGTTAACACAAGTTACTGTAAAACACAAGTTACAGTAAACACAAGTTACCGTTAACACAAGTTACTGTAAAACACAAGTTACAGTAAACACAAGTTACCGTTAACACAAGTTACTGTTCAACACAAGTTACTGTAAACACAAGTTACCTTAAATAAGAATTTATTATAAACCATAAACAAAACAAACAAAAAACAAAAAAACAAAAAAAGCATATCAAACAAAAGTTACTGTAAAAGTTTACCCCAAAAGCAATGATGAGCGTATAGACATGCAACAAAAAATGCAAATTACAGACAAACAAAAGGTCACAGAAAAACAAATGCTTGCCAACGTTTCAAGTAAGTCAAGCTACAAGTTAAAAACTAAACAAAACAAAGGTTACAGATAAAGCACAGACTTACAATTGGAATCTGAAAACATGATTTAGGCAACAAATGCAAACCTCAAATGTAGACACTGTCTACGGACGAAGAACAATTTACAAGCAAAGTTACAGACCGGTCAGAAACATTGATAAGATATATACCACAAGCGTAATATTACACAAAAAAAGCGTATTGGACAACGTTTGATGTATAAGTTACGACATTGTGATTGAGGATTGGAAAGTATTCGTCCAAACTTCTCCATAAATACATTGTAGTTAAATCACTTCATTATCTTTGGTGGTTCTGTTGTCTTTATCGATCTGGTATAAAATGGCCTTCAGTGGATGTCATCGCCTCAAAGCACAAAATTATACAACATTCCTTCAGAAAGTCATGTATTTTTAGGAGTTTTCAGATAAAGACTATTTAGAAATGTCACTTAAAACTTCGATAAACTAATTTGTTTTTAATCAATGAATATCTTAAAAGCAAAACCCATTTCCTCACGAAATTTGGCTGCAAATGCATGTAATGGATGGCGAATTTCAGGGACATATTAAATTTTGGGCTCAATAGTGGATGTTAACGGTGATTCAGTCGGATAACGTTGTAGACGGTTGACGTCCCGGCGTGTCGACAGCCTTGGAGGCTGTGTCATAAACACGAGCTTTCAACACGGGATTGGGTTTGACGTGTCACGTGACTGATAATGGAACCAATCATGCCCATCAGGCCACATTAAACCAATGTTTCTGTTTATCAGAAAGGCCACACCAGAAAACGAAGGCCACACGAAACCAATGCTTTAGTTAATCAGAAAAATATCACGCTAAACTTTTATTTCTGTTAACCAGGAAAGCTGCATCAAATCCCTATTTTTATTTATCAGAAATAAGGTCAAACAAAAAACTATTTCTGGATATAACGAAAAGTAAATTTAACAAATAATAGGTTCATCGTTATAGGAAAGCACACTAAAACGAATGTTCCCACGAACTACACGAAATGGATACGTTTCTAATGTCGATATTGACACAATACTGGTACGTCGTGTTTTACATTGGGATCCTGATTAATCCTTCCCTATAGGTAATTGGTGGATGTAATGTCATTCTGTTTTTGATGATTAGGTGATCGTGTAGGACTGGTGGACGTCCACTAGTGTCTTTTTTGACGTGATCAGAAAAAGTAAACGTTGACTTTGGCATGATTGTTAATGTTTCGCCAAAAACAATATACAAAAACCCATTTAAACACATTAGAATCGCGCAAATTTAATATTTCTTAAATTAAATGGAATCAAAATTAAAAAAAAATAGCATAGGTCGTGCAAAGTCAACATTGATAAAAATCAGAATGATATAGGCCTTTCAAAGCCAACATTTATCAAAATCAGAATGGTTTAGGTCCTAAAAAGACAGTTTTATAAAAATCAGATTTGTTCAAGGTTTTGCAAAGTCAACAATTTTAGAAATCAGAATGGTATAGGTCCTGCAATGTCAACGTTTATAAAATTAAGAATGGTAAATGTCGTGCGAAGTCAAAATTCATATAAATCAGAATGAGATAGGTCGTGCAAAGTCAACATTTATAAAATTCAGAATGGTATAGGTCGTGCGAAGTCAACATTTATAAAAATCAGAATTTTATCGGTCGTGCAAAGCCAGGTTTTATAAAAATCAGATTGATATAGATCGTGCAAAGTCAGCGTTTATAAAAATTCAGAATGGTAACGCACTCAATGATCCAAACCTTTTCCCACTCTTCTCCAGAATCGGAATTGATGGAATGTGAATTTTGATTTTTGCGCTGTTTGTATAGCATTTGACTTCCAGGATATCAATTACAAGTCATTCTCTGTACCATACCATCACCTACTCCAACTTGATGTTGATCAATAGTCCTGTATGGTTGTGGTTTTGTTGTCAAACGCTTGTGATTTTGCGATCATTACCAGGCTTTGACCTCTAGGAATCAGAACAGATTTACACGTCCCCAAATGACCTACCTGTGTCGGTTGAGCTTTAAACAATACCAAACAATTACCTTTCCGGTACATTTGCCATTTCTGTACTTTTTTCAATAGTATCTGTGTAGTAAATCCATAACTTGTTCATAGTTAGCCCTCAGTTTATCGATTTCGTGTTAGAATTGCGTTTTTTTACAATCTGATGGTATCCTGTTGTTTTAACATCTGAGAGATGCATTGCTGATCAATTGTTAAATTACGCACTACATAAAATGTTTTCTCTGTGTACGAAATAGTCTAAATAAGGCGTTTGCTTTATCTCGGTGTCTCTGTTTTATCATTGAGTCAAAGAATGGGGCAACTCTGATATTTGTGTATCTTATCACAACATGCGAAATATCAACAGTCCCAGCTGTCAAAACAATGAAAATTACCACCGGGAAATTAAACTGCTATTCTGGACCACATACAAGGAGAGATCTGTAACAAATGCCTTGAACGTCTCAATATCATCCTTACATAACTTACTTAACCACAAATAAATTCACGTGACTGGCGTAATTGTGTATGTTCACCAAAGGACTTCAGAAAAATTGTGTTTGTTTACCATCTGTCAGGACTTTAGAGAAATTGTGCAGGTTTACCATCTGCTGGGACTTTAGAGAAATTGTGCAGGTTTACCATCTGCTGGGACTTTAGAGAAATTGTGCAGGTTTACCATCTGTCAGGACTTTAGAGAAATTGTGCAGGTTTACCATCTGCTGGGACTTTAGAGAAATTGTGCAGGTTTACCATCTGCCAGGACTTTAGAGAAATTGTGCAGGTTTACCATCTGCCAGGACTTTAGAGAAATTGTGCAGGTTTACCATCTGCCAGGACTTTAGAGAAATTGTGCAGGTTTACCATCTGCCAGGACCATCTGAAGTTGTAACTCTGTATACGCCAGCAAATAGAATGACTTCGTACTCCTGTTACGACTGCTGCTTTCCTTTCTAAGAAAGGCGACTTTGGACATAAATGAATTATATTGTGTTATTTTAGAACATTGATTGGGAAAAGAACGAAAAGACCAATATGGAATGCACTTCATTAGAATGATTGCAACTGTACATGACAAAAATAACCACGCTTTTTTTTTTTTTTTTTTTTAGAAATGAGGTCCCCTGTCACTCTACTCACGTGGTAATTACATTCTGTTCTTTATTTACAAGTCCCTTGCCGTTTTACTTACACCACAGTTGTACTTCGTTTTGACTTCACAAGCCGTATTTCTATGATACTTCGACCTAGACTCCATTTTATAGATTTATATAGGACGAGGAATGACGAGTACTATACTGGTCCTCTTTACACAGTTCTTTTCACTCTGTAATTTTTTCTTGTCATAGTCATACCCCCTAAGGTCTTAATTTTGTCAAGCTTTCATTGACAGCACGGGAAGTTAACGTATTGGCATGGTGCCTTTTCATCACAGTAAATGGTCCTGTTATCATCTTATGCATGATATTGGTATCTTGCGGCTTTTCTTTGTTGATAACAATTCCCTGTTTCTACATGTACTAGCGTTTGCATGTTGCATTTAAATCCTGGTTTCTGCATGTTTGACGAGCAAATCACCCCTGTATAGTTTCTAGAGAGCAAATCGCCCTCTTTATTAAGTCAAACAGAGGCAGAAAACACATTGACGACATAAATCAAGAGTAGGTAACTCTCACCTGGTGACAACATATCAACTGTTGATAGGGAAAGCTACAAGAAGAATCAAACTCAAATAACAACAGAAAACACAGACGAAAGAATAAAACAAGGGGAGGTTACCCTGATCAAGTTACGACATCCCGCTGAGATTAAGGAAGCAACTAGTAGACCTAAGTATATTGACAACAATAGAATATTGACAACAATAGAAAACGGATGAACCATGAGGGAAATCAAGAGGATGAAACCGCCGTTCACTGACATCAATTGAGCGCTCAAGAACAAGCTAGCGATAAGTTACATATATAACTCTATTCATGACAATAGAGCAGAACGTTGTGAGAGCGTGTGCGATGATTTAAGTCATTGGAGTATGTGGTTGTCACTCCCCCTTGTTCTAGACCACCATGGTGCTGTATTATACACGTGCGGCCAATAAAAATATCCAGGAGACAATTATTTCATAATCAAGTTGAACAGTTATCCTCAATTGTAAATAAGGTATCTTTAATGACCGCCGGTCCAAGTGTGATACTGTGTGGACATGGGACCAATGACTAGGTGAGAAATCATTAGTTGTATTCCAGTGTCGTACATTTGTCTGAGCGGTCGATATGGGGCTATATATACATGGGAATAGATGTACACAGACACAGCTGTGCGAGCTTTACTGGTCCCTATCGCACTAATTATGGACAGGTGCACGTTCATTGATCTCAGACTCTCTCGAGACAAGGTCAGGAGAAATAATGTCGACAACGTAATCGTGTAAATCACTGCACTTTTTATATTGCTAATTCGACTTACTGTATTAAGTTCTAAGGGGACAGTTTCTCTGTTATCGTCGGTCTAACAATTTCGTTTTATTTTACAGTTGCAAACAGAATATTTTACTGTAGAATGCATTAGAACCGTAGTAATGTAGTACTTATCCTCACTTACACTGTATTATTACACGTTGTATTCTTCTTTTGAACTTTGTATTAAACATCTGTATAACAGAGAGAACACTATTATAATTACAACATTGATTAATATCTTAGACTGGGGACGTAATGTCCAAAGAAGCATAAATACGTGTCCATATGATTCTTCTGCATGGTTCCAGCCGTCATGTAATACGTTGTCTACCAAATTAAATGACGTGAACGCGTTGATGAATTTCGACAAAACACTATACTACCCTAATGATTATCTTCTTTGTTTATGGAATTACCTGCCAAATAGCACTTTGAGAAAAGGTCAGGATCGTTCACTTTAGCCCTCTGGACTTTATATCTACAGTCTTGTGGTGTAGTTGCCATCCTATCTTGCCGTTGATGAGTTGGTCCTATATGTCTTTTATATGTTAAGAGCCGTAAAAGGTTGAAGTAAATCATCCACCGTCAATGGATGACTTTTCTCTCTCAGATAAGTTAATAGCGTATCACATAAAAATAGAATTAATTTTAACTAGACGGGAAAACCTATTGTTTACGTGTTTCCGCGTCGTCCTCATATCGTGACTTCCTTACTGTTATAATGATTTGTTCCCGTTGTCCTCGAATCATTTTCCTGCCTTCCCTACAGTTCTAATGACTTGTTCTTGTTGTCCTCGAATCATTTTCCTGCCTTCCCTACAGTTCTAATGACTTGTTCTTGTTGTCCTCGCATCATTTTCCTGCCTTCCCTACAGTTCTAATGACTTGTTCTTGTTGTCCTCGAATCATTTTCCTGCCTTCCCTACAGTTCTAATGACTTGTTCCCGTTGTCCTCGAATCATTTTCCTGCCTTCCCTACAGTTCTAATGAATTGCTCCCGTTGTCCTCGAATCATTTTCCTGCCTTCCCTACAGTTCTAATGACTTGTTCCCGTTGTCCTCGAATCATTTTCCTGCCTTCCCTACAGTTCTAATGACTTGTTCCCGTTGTCCTCGAATCATTTTCCTGCCTTCCCTACAGTTCTAATGACTTGTTCCCGTTGTCCTCGCATCATTTTCCTGCCTTCCCTACAGTTCTAATGAATTGCTCCCGTTGTCCTCGAATCATTTTCCTGCCTTCCCTACAGTTCTAATGACTTGTTCCCGTTGTCCTCGCATCATTTCCCTGCCTTCCCTACAGTTCTAATGACTTGTTCCCGTTGTCCTCGCATCATTTTCCTGCCTTCCCTACAGTTCTAATGACTTGCTCCCGTTGTCCTCGAATCATTTTCCTGCCTTCCCTACAGTTCTAATGACTTGTTCCCGTTGTCCTCGCATCATTTTCCTGCCTTCCCTACAGTTCTAATGACTTGTTCCCGTTGTCCTCACATCACTTCCTGCCTTCCCTACAGTTCTAATGATTTGTCCCCGTTGTCCTCACATCACTTCCTGCCTTCCCTACAGTTCTAATGACTTGTCCCCGTTGTCCTCACATCACTTCCTGCCTCCCCTACAGTTATAATGATTTGTTCCCGTTGTCCTCGCATCATTTCCTGCCTTCCCTACCGTTCTAATGACTTGTTCCCGTTAACCTCACATCACTTCCTGCTTCACTACAGGTCTAATGACTTGTTCTCGTTGTCCTAATCATCATGGTCCTACCTTCCCTTACATGACTTGTCTTCACGTTATACCATCGTTCAGTGTTTTTATTATGTTATCCTGATGACGCGTTATTTCCCTTCAGTGATAAATTGGTCCCTTTTAATAATTCCTACAATCGTGTACCATAAGGCGGTCACATCCCTCTGCATTTTTCTAGTCCCTCGTTTCCCTAACCCGAAGTTTTTAAATTTCACGTGGATAATTCCCACCTGTGTTTATCAATGATTGCCCATCATCAACACTGTTTTCTTGATAGAACATGGATTATACAGGAGACACACGAGGGATAGCACCTTTAAACAGTTTGAATACAGTAAATGATATATCACGACTAAACCTACATCATTTAGCTGTTTAATTATTCTAGGATTCCTCGATGACGCGAGTAGGTAAGAGTGTGGAAATTCAAAATGGCGGTTAATAAATCAAATCATTGCTAAGATCTTAGTACATGTAAATCGATT
This sequence comes from Pecten maximus, assembly GCF_902652985.1. Lineage (NCBI taxonomy): Eukaryota > Metazoa > Mollusca > Bivalvia > Pectinida > Pectinidae > Pecten > Pecten maximus. Next base: position 3,502,988 of record NC_047029.1, on the reverse strand, counting down.
GGGTAGTTTACAATCCAAACACAAACGTTTAACGAGTCAATCGAAAACAATCGGTATAAGTATCGTAATGGTCGGACATAAGGTTTTTTTGATTTCAGAATATTTTATTGTCAAGATGGTACAGATAAAGGGAATTGGGCAACAGGACAAGCCTATAAAAGCCCTCTCCTGTTATGTTCAGTGTTGTAAATATATGTATGTACAATTAAAAAAATACCAACAATCTAGTAAACATATACATATACCAAGTTTGTATAAATACATGTGATATCCTTTAATCAACAATGCTACCGACCGTGGGTAAAATGGTTAGCTGAAGCCAATAACAAATCGTTCACCAGCTGTATTAATGGCTAAGTAAATGGGGACACGTGTATCACTGTGTCAACTAATGCCTGTCTAGATTAAATCAGAACCGAAATTAGGTATCGAAAATTAAAAAAACCGCGGCACTAACAAAAACAGGAATCGACGAGACACCAAAACACAATGTAATGAGAACGGGTACAGAGTAGACAACACGACACAAGGTAATGACAACAGGAACACAGCTTGCATCAAACACAAGGTAATGACAACAACAGAAACCGAGATGGCACCAAAACACGAGAAAATGACATCAGCAATCTGACATGCGCCAAAATTCAAGGTAATGGCAACAGTAAGCGAGGAGACACCAAATCGCAAGATTTTGACAACAACAACAAAACAGACAACACAACACAAGGTTATGACAACAACAAAAGATATGACAACAAATCACAAGGTTGTGACAACAAAAGGAATTGAAGATATAAAAATATATGAGGCACCGAAAACAATTGGAAAGACAGCAACAATTCCCTTCATTAATGTGCTTATACTTTATCTATTACTATCATTTAAAGGTGTTAGACACATGTACGAGGTTTTTGTTCATTCCTTTGAGCTGACTGGATGTAAACTCTGCTGTCTGATCGCTTAGTCCCTGGGGTTTGTTATAACCCTACATGGCATGCATGATTCAGATATTAAATAAAAATAGATTATGTATTCGACATTCTTATATTAATTTCCAATACCCAAAATTGACATATTGATTGAATTACAAGGGTATTACACTGTCTATCTATTTTGTTAAGGCTTTAGGTTTTTCTAATCTTCGTTCTCGCTATCCATCATTTCGGTCTCTTAAATTATCTTAAAATACCAGATGTACATTTGTATAATGCGATTTCCGGTACACAAGTTTAAACCTTGTAAATATAATTATTCAATTCATATGAAAGGGTGACATTTCATTTTGCGTTCTTTCTACAATTTCCTATCTTAAACATTGTATGCGTGTAAGAAATATACATTCTCCCACAGTTCACCGGTTTACCCCCAGTTTTAATCGTTAGAGATATCTCTGTCAACCCCCAAGGGTATGACAGATTGCACGCGGTAACCTTCTGAACCGGAAGTACTTACTGAAGTACTTTTTGAGTGACGTCACTAATAGTTCCCACGTTGTTACTTAATATTAAATATGATAATGAGAGTTTTATGAAATGACAAGATGTACTGTTGTTAATACCAGAATAATATCACTGTTACCTTATTTCAGTGTCTTTTTGGGGTACTTCTTTTAAATGAGAATGGTTTATAAATATACCTTGACCACGATTTGATATGCAATTTTTTGAAGTGGTGGGAGAAAGATAATAATTCCTTACCTAGGGGGTGTGACAAAGAAATGTCAACCCTCTGGGAATTCTCTTTGTCACATCCTCAAGTCAGGTAAATATTCTATTATTCCTTCAGTTATGATATCTCATCTATTTTCCTGGCTTATATTGTTGTCTATAGGTATAGGCTGTCGATATCAGGGAGTCCTCGATTCACCTAAACATCAATTACCAACGCACACACAATTAGAATATGCTATTAATTTCGGAAGTGTCATATTGAATAAGACAAATACACAATATCAGACATGATACCGTTATTTTATCTATATGATTTAAGACTTAATATAGAATATACAGCACACATTCGATATAATACTTTATACAAAACAGCAATACGTCAAACTATAATTATATGGGGTAGGTCTACAATATCGATATAACTACAAGGAAAGTAGAACTGAAGGTTTTATTTACCAAATGTGTACAATCAATATCTCAAGGCTGTTAGAATCCTTACATTAACTACAAAAACGACTGTTATGTAAGCAGTATATGCAAATACTTTTTACACGTACGTCATGTTGATGAAACATTTGTCAGGAATACGTATCAAATTAGGAGATTGATGGTATTCTTCGATGACAGGATTTTTAGGCATCTATAATATAATCTGCATTAACTGATAATTTTAATCCGTAAAAAATGTAAAGGTATATAAAATCCACTCTCAGGAGCATTGACCTTACCAGCTTTAAATCTATGTATTGTTAGCATACAATAGTATATCAGTATATGTTATGAAAATGACGAAGATATAATGATATTGAAATCTTGATAATGGAAATATGATGTATGACGCTTCACAGACTTCATGTCGCTGGAAATAGGGCATGTAACATGACATATGAAAAATTTAGAGAAAACTAAAAACGAAGAAAATCAATAGTAATGACCAAAATACCAATATCCAAGACAACTAAAGACAAAATCAAATGTTAAAGTGAACTAAACGTGAACCAAACAAAAACAATAACCAGATCAAACAAGAACAACGAAAACCAAGAACATCGACGAAAGAACAACGATAAAGAAACAAAGAACAATGTCAGCAAAAACAAAGAACAACGAAAAGGAAAGAAAGGACAACGTCGACGAAAACAATGAGCGGCGACAACGAAAACAAAGAACAACGACAAAGGAAAGAAAGGACAACGACAACGAAAGCCAAGATCAACGACAATGAAAACAAGGAACGACGATAACGAAAAGAAAAAGAACAACGACAAAGGGAAAAAAGGACAACGACAGCAAAGCGAAGAGCAACGATAACGAAAACAAAGAACGACAACATTCACATTTCGGATCAAAACAGTACATTTTCCATGATGTTTTTTTCTAAACAAAGTAAACTCCCGACTAATCCTACCTGTTTATTCATTAAAATATTGTTAACTATTTATTAATGTATATATTTATTTATTTATGTGATTAATAAAAACTATTTATTTATTTATTTATTTATTTACTGTCTACATGTATGTATTTATGTTAAACGTTATATATATAAGAGAGTTCAAGGATGCATGAAAGTAGAATGAATGTAGAGAAAGATGAATGACACGAGAAGGCCCTCCTGCGAGAGGACAATGATTGTAATGTAAGTACTACGCCTTGTCTGAATAAAAAAAAGTTTTAAGAAAAAGAAGAAAATACATCTAAGCGATAAAATGTTAAATATTTACTGTTGATTGAAAATGTTTAGGGTATATAGTTATTCCGTATTAATATAACATGAACAAGTTGAAAATTAGCTAGACGATTGAATAAGAACGAGGGAACCAAGATAGTCTAACCTGTCTGTTTTCCGTGTATAATTAAAGTATTAAAATATAAAAAAAACGATGACAAGGAAAAAAAGTACAACAAGAATTAAGAACAACGATACAGAAAAGAAAGGACAACGACAGCAAAGCAAAGAGCAACGACAACGCAAGCCAATATCAACGACAACGAAAGCAAAAGCAATGACAGCGAAAACAAAGAACAACACCAAAGGAAAGAAAGGACAACGACATCAAAGCAAAGAGCGACTACAAGAAAAACAAAGAACGACGACAACGAAAAAAAACAACGACAAATGAAAAGAAAGGGCGACGACAGCGAAAACAAAGAACGACGACAGCGAAAAAAAACGACAAAGGAAAAGAAAGGGCGACGACAGCGAAAACAAAGAACGACGAGAACGGAAAAAAACAACGACAAAGGAAAAGAAAGGGCGACGACAGCGAAAACAAAGAACGACGACAGCGAAAAAAAAACAACGTCAAATGAAAAGAAAGGGCGACGACAGCGAAAACAAAGAACGACGACAGCGAAAAAAAAACAACGTCAAATGAAAAGAAAGGGCGACGACAGCGAAAACAAAGAACGACGAGAGCAAAAAAAAACGACAAAGGAAAAGAAAGGGCAACGAGAACCAAGAGCAACCATAAAGGAAAGGAAGGAAAAGAAAAAAGAAAAACAACGACAACAAGAAGAAAGAACAATGACAAAGCGAACAAAGAACAATGAGAAAAGAGAAAAACAATAGCATGTTTTAAGACTAATCCATGGTGTCATTCCAACTTTGAATCATAACTCGCCTAATACATTCATTACATCTTTGTTTTTATGACTAGTTAACGCCGCGAAACAGCAGCGAAGCTTATGCGTATCAAATATAAATGAGATAATTAGACTGTGCCTTTGTGTAAGCATATTATATCCCGTAACTGGCCTATTAAGACCATATTATAGTAGGATTTTGATGGAATGATCTAATTGTAGATTTACTTTAACAACGGCGACAGTGTTAAAGTCAATTAACTAGTTCCTATTGGTTAATTTTAGTAGTTAGTAATGTGTCCCAACTCCAGAAAGAAGATTATAAAACGCCGATGTGTAAGAAGAAACATTTGCCATTTTTACGATTGAAAAAGGAATAACCTACTTCCCGCCATATCAAGATTTTTTTCTAACTTTAAATAATACAATTATTGCGCCTGATATATGAATTAGGCGCTTTCAAACGGATGGCCATATATATTATTATGTAATTAAGGAAATGGTCAATTACATTAATGGATGGGGTAGACAGGTACTCTTCATCTGTCCATCTGTGTGGAACACTTCCGTACACACAGGTAACCAGGGTATGTGATCGTCCTCAAACTCTCAGTCTCTCGTACACTTCCGTACACACAGGTAACAAGGGTAGGTGATCGTCCTCAAACTCTCTGTCTTTCGCACACTTCCGTACACACAGGTAACCAGGGTAGGTGATCGTCCTCAAACTCTCTGTCTTTCGTACACTTCCGTACACACAGGTAACCAGGGTAGATGATCGTCCTCAAACTCTCTGTCTCTCGTACACTTCCGTATACACAGGTAACCAGGGTAGGTGATCGTCCTCAAACTCTCTGTCTTTCGTACACTTCCGTACACACAGGTAACCAGGGTAGATGATCGTTCTCACTCTCTCTGTCTTTCGTACACTTCCGTATACACAGGTAGCCAGGGTAGGTGATCGTCCTCAAACTCTCTGTCTTTCGTACACTTCCGTACACACAGGTAACCAGGGTAGATGATTGTCCTCAAACTCTCTGTCTCTCGTACACTTCCGTACACACAGGTAACCAGGGTAGGTGATCGTCATCAAACTCTCTGTATCTCGTACACTTCCGTACACACAGGTAACCAGGGTAGGTGATCGTCCTCAAACTCTCTGTCTTTCGTACACTTCCGTACACACAGGTAACAAGGGTAGATGATCGTCCTCAAACTCTCTGTCTTTCGTACACTTCCGTACACACAAGTAACCAGGGTAGGTGATCGTCCTCTAACTCTCTGTCTCTCGTACACTTCCGTACACACAGGTAACCAGGGTAGATGATTGTCCTCAAACTCTCTGTCTTTCGTACACTTCCGTACAAACAGGTAACCAGGGTAGATGATGGTCCCTTAACTCTCTGTCTCTCGTACACTTCCGTACAAACAGGTAACCAAGGTAGATGATCGTCCTCTAACTCTTTGTCTCTCGTAAACATCCCTACACACAGGTAACCAGGGTAGATGATCGTCCTCAAACTCTCTGTCTCTCGTACACTTCCGTACACACAGGTAACCAGGGTAGGTGATCGTCCTCAAACTCTCTGTCTTTCGCACACTTCCGTACACACAGGTAACCAGGGTAGGTGATCGTCCTCAAACTCTCTGTCTCTCGTACACTTCCGTACACACAGGTAACCAGGGTAGGTGATCGTCCTCAAACTCTCTGTCTTTCGCACACTTCCGTACACACAGGTAACCAGGGTAGGTGATCGTCCTCAAACTCTCTGTCTTTCGTACACTTCCGTACACACAGGTAACCAGGGTAGATGATCGTCCTCAAACTCTCTGTCTCTCGTACACTTCCGTACACACAGGTAACCAGAGAAGATGATCGTCCTCAAACTCTCTGTCTTTCGTACACTTCCGTACACACAAGTAACAAGGGTAGGTGATCGTCCTCAAAATATCTGTCTCTCGTACACTTCCTAAACAGGTAACCAGGGTAGATGATTGTCCTCAAACTCTCTGTCTCTCGTACACTTCCGTACACACAGGTAACCAGGGTAGGTGATCGTCATCAAACTCTCTGTATCTCGTACACTTCCGTACACACAGGTAACCAGGGTAGGTGATCGTCCTCAAACTCTCTGTCTTTCGTACACTTCCGTACACACAGGTAACAAGGGTAGATGATCGTCCTCAAACTCTCTGTCTTTCGTACACTTCCGTACACACAGGTAACCAGGGTAGGTGATCGTCCTCTAACTCTCTGTCTCTCGTACACTTCCGTACACACAGGTAACCAGGGTAGATGATTGTCCTCAAACTCTCTGTCTTTCGTACACTTCCGTACAAACAGGTAACCAGGGTAGATGATGGTCCCTTAACTCTCTGTCTCTCGTACACTTCCGTACAAACAGGTAACCAAGGTAGATGATCGTCCTCTAACTCTTTGTCTCTCGTAAACATCCCTACACACAGGTAACCAGGGTAGATGATCGTCCTCAAACTCTCTGTCTCTCGTACACTTCCGTACACACAGGTAACCAGGGTACGTGATCGTCCTCAAACTCTCTGTCTCTCGTACACTTCCGTACACACAAGTAACCAGGGTTGGTAATCGTCCTCAAACTCTCAGTCTCTCGTACACTTCCATATACAATGTACATGGTACACAGTCAGGTGATTGTCTTCAAAATATCTGTACGTCTTACATACAGACACAAACTCTCCTTGTCTCTACTCAGTGCGTATTCGATCAGAAATCGGCGTTGATAACATACCTTTTTTGTCAGATTATGTTGAGAAATCAAAGAGAAAGTTATGTTTCCATAACACTGGATAATACCTGTATATTGAACTGTTAACATCGTAGAATACATACAACTTTTCATACTCACGACTCGCCATACTCAGTTTCCTTGTCATTGTAATGCAAACTTCTTAAAATATAGTCAATAAGAACAGTTTGAAAGAAAAACGTAAAAATATCACGCAAAAACATTGGACTTACAAAGTAAATAGCCCGTCTATGCGTCAAAATATTCTAGTGTAACAGACATTTTAACGCGAACAGGCAGACACCGTTTCCCCACAGACACACCATGTGAACATCAGATGGAACTTTATTACAGCAAGTTTGTCTGGCAATGATTCAAATATGGTAAAAATATCATTTGTTGGCTATAAACATTGTAAAAACAAACGTAAGCATAACTGAAAACTTGGTTGTCATTTTAAACCTATGGAGAAGGTGGGTCATCACTTAGATATCAAGTTACCCGGGGACTACATTTTGGGCAGTGACTGATGACTAAGAAATCCCCTCCTCCTTCTCCCTCCCCCCCCCCCCCCCCCCCCCTTCTTCTCCTCCATCCCCTCCTCCGTCTCCTCTTCCTTCTCCTCTACATCCTCCTACCCCCGCCTTCCCCTCCTCCTAATTCCCCTCCTCCTAATTCTCTTCCTACTCCTCCTCCTTCCCCTCCTCCTTCTCGTCCTCGTCCTCCTCGTCCTCCTCGTCCTCCTCGTCCTCGTCCTCGTCCTCGTCGTCCTCCTCCTCCTCCTCGTTATTGACCCATACCTTGTTTTTTTCAACTCCTCCTCTTTCGACCCCCTCCCCTTTTTTTCTCCTCGTGTTTTTAGATGTAATCATTTATTTTACAACAATTGCGTAACAATTATATCAACTTATATTTATCACACTTGGAAGCGCACGAAGGGTCTTACTGTGGGAGGAAACTGGAGTACCCGGAGAAAACCACATGGTCGGGTAGGTGACTCCTAGACTTTTCACGTCCAATCGGAGAATCCAACCCCAGCCGTCTATATTGACGGCAAACGTGTTACCACTGAGTAACCCGACCTCCCTCGTCCTCGCTCTCATACCAATGACCACGTTACCATATCAACACCGCTGATAATGTATGTATAAGAAAGAAGAAATGTATGTTCATTCTATTTCGCAATGTGAATTAATTAATGATTAGGGGCCGAGGTGGCCGAGTGTTTAAGGTGTCCAGACACTTTATCACTAGCCCTCCACCTCTGGGTTGCGAGTTCGAAACCTACGTGGGGCAGTTGCCTGGTACTGACCGTAGGTAGGTGGTTTTTTTCCGAGTACTCCGGCTTTCCTCCACCTCAAAAACCAGGCGCGTCCTTAAATGACCCTGGCTGTTAATAGGACGTTAAACACCAATTAATTAAATAAACCAAAATCAATGATTAGCTCGTTCCTGTACAAATTGAATCATGGATATCGCAATATATTTTATCAATTAAAAATTTCAAGAAAATCAACAAAACTAACAATGTCGTTATACATGTATACTATTAAATATTGTGGTATGTGTTGTCCCTGTGTGTTGATGTTGTGGTATATGTTGTCCCTGTGTGTTGGTATTGTGGTATATGTTGTCCCTGTGTGGTGATGTTGTGGTATATGTTGTCCCTGTGTGTTGACATCGTGGTATATGTTGTCCCTGTGTGTTGATATCGTGGTATATGTTGTCCCTGTGTGTTGGTATTGTGGTATATGTTGTCCCTGTGTGTTGGTATCGTGGTATGTGTTGTCCCTGTGTGTTGGTATTATGGTTTATGTTGTCCCTGTGTGTTGGTATTGTGGTATATGTTGTCCCTGTGTGTTGGTATTGTGGTATATGTTGTCCCTGTGTGTTGGTGTTATGGTATATGTTGTCCCTGTGTGTTGGTGTTATGGTATATGTTGTCCCTGTGTGTTGGTATCGTGGTATATGTTGTCCCTGTGTGTTGGTATTGTGGTATATGTTGTCCCTGTGTGTTGGTATTGTGGTATATGTTGTCCCTGTGTGTTGGTATCGTGGTATGTGTTGTCCCTGTGTGTTGGTATTGTGGTATATGTTGTCCCTGTGTGTTGGTATTGTGGTATATGTTGTCCCTGTGTGTTGGTATTGTGGTATATGTTGTCCCAGTGTGTCGGTATTGTGGTATATGTTGTCCCTGTGTGGTGATGTTGTGGTATATGTTGTCCCTGTGTGTTGGTATCGTGGTATATGTTGTCCCTGTGTGTTGGTATTGTGGTATATGTTGTCCCTGTGTGTTGGTGTTATGGTATTTGTTGTTGCTGTGTGTTGGTATTGTGGTATGTGTTGTCCCTGTGTGTTGGTATCGTGGTATATGTTGTCCCTGTGTGTTGGTATTGTGGTATATGTTGTCCCTGTGTGTTGGTGTTATGGTATTTGTTGTCCCTGTGTGTTGGTATTGTGGTATATGTTGTCCCCGTGTGTTGGTATTGTGGTATATGTTGTCCCTGTGTGTTGGTGTTATGGTATTTGTTGTCCCTGTGTGTTGGTATTGTGGTATATGTTGTCCCTGTGTGTTGGTATTGTGGTATATGTTGTCCCTGTGTGTTGGTATTGTGGTATGTGTTGTCCCTGTGTGTTGGTATTGTGGTATGTGTTGTCCCTGTGTGTTGGTGTTGTGGTATATGTTGTCCCTGTGTGTTGGTGTTATGGTATTTGTTGTCCCTGTGTATTGGTATTGTGGTATATGTTGTCCCTGTGTGTGGGTATTGTGGTATATGTTGTCCCTGTGTGTTGGTATCGTGGTATATGTTGTCCCTGTGTGTTGGTATCGTGGTATATGTTGTCCCTGTGTGTTGGTATCGTGGTATATGTTGTCCCTGTGTATTGGTATTGTGGTATATGTTGTCCCTGTGTATTGGTATTGTGGTATATGTTGTCCCTGTGTGTCGGTATTGTGGTATATGTTGTCCCTGGGTGTTGGTATTGTGGTATGTGTTGTCCCTGTGTGTTGATATTGTGGTATATGTTGTCCCTGTGTGTTGGTATTGTGGTATATGTTGTCCCTGGGTGTTGGTATTGTGGTATATGTTGTCCCTGTATGTTGATATTGTGGTATATGTTGTCCCTGGGTGTTGGTATTGTGGTATGTGTTGTCCCTGTGTGTTGATATCATGGTATGTGTTGTCCCTGTGTGTTGGTATTGTGGTATATGTTGTCCCTGGGTGTTGGTATTGTGGTATGTGTTGTCCCTGTGTGTTGATATCATGGTATGTGTTGTCCCTGTGTGTTGGTATTGTGGTATATGTTGTCCCTGTGTGTTGGTATTGTGGTATATGTTGTCTCTGTGTGTTGATATTGTGGTATATGTTGTCCCCGTTTGCTGATGGCGTGTTATATGTTGCCCATGTGTGTTGATTTTATGGTATATGTTGTACCTGTATGTTGGTGTTGTGGTATATGTTGTACCTGTGTGTTGGTGTTGTGGTATATGTTGTCCCTGTGTGTTGGTATTGTGGTATATGTTGTCCCTGTGTGTTGGTATTGTGGTATGTGTTGTCCCTGTGTGGTGATGTTGTGGTATGTGTTGTCCCTGTGTGTTGATATTGTGGTATGTGTTGTCCCTGTGTGTTGGTATCATGTTGTCCCTGTGTGTTGGTATTGTGGTATATGTTGTCCCTGTGTGGTGATGTTGTGGTATGTGTTGTCCCTGTGTGGTGATGTTGTGGTATATGTTGTCCCTGTGTGTTGGTATTGTGGTATATGTTGTCCCTGTGTGTTGATGTTGTGGTATATGTTGTCCCTGTGTGTTGATATCGTGGTATGTGTTGTCCCTGTGTGTTGATATCGTGGTATGTGTTGTCCCTGTGTGTTGGTATTGTGGTATGTGTTGTCCCTGTGTGTTGGTATTGTGGTATTTGTTGTCCCTGTGTGTTGGTAGTGTGGTATATGTTGTCCCCGTTTGCTGATATTGTGGTATGTGTTGTCCCTGTGTGTTGATATCGTTGTATATGTTGTCCCTGTGTGTTGGTGTTATGGTATATGTTGTCCCTGTGTGTTGACATCGTGGTATATGTTGTCCCTGTGTGTTGATATCGTGGTATATGTTGTCCCTGTGTGTTGGTATTGTGGTATATGTTGTCCCTGTGTGTTGGTATTGTGGTATATGTTGTCCCTGTGTGTTGGTATCGTGGTATGTGTTGTCCCTGTGTGTTGGTATTATGGTTTATGTTGTCCCTGTGTGTTGGTATTGTGGTATATGTTGTCCCTGTGTGTTGGTATTGTGGTATATGTTGTCCCTGTGTGTTGGTGTTATGGTATATGTTGTCCCTGTGTGTTGGTGTTATGGTATATGTTGTCCCTGTGTGTTGGTATCGTGGTATATGTTGTCCCTGTGTGTTGGTATTGTGGTATATGTTGTCCCTGTGTGTTGGTATTGTGGTATATGTTGTCCCTGTGTGTTGGTATCGTGGTATATGTTGTCCCTGTGTGTTGGTATCGTGGTATATGTTGTCCCTGTGTGTTGGTATTGTGGTATATGTTGTCCCTGTGTGTTGGTATTGTGGTATATGTTGTCCCTGTGTGTTGGTATCGTGGTATGTGTTGTCCCCTGTGTGTTGGTATTGTGGTATATGTTGTCCCTGTGTGTTGGTATTGTGGTATATGTTGTCCCTGTGTGTTGGTATTGTGGTATATGTTGTCCCAGTGTGTCGGTATTGTGGTATATGTTGTCCCTGTGTGGTGATGTTGTGGTATATGTTGTCCCTGTGTGTTGGTATCGTGGTATATGTTGTCCCTGTGTGTTGGTATTGTGGTATATGTTGTCCCTGTGTGTTGGTGTTATGGTATTTGTTGTCGCTGTGTGTTGGTATTGTGGTATGTGTTGTCCCTGTGTGTTGGTATCGTGGTATATGTTGTCCCTGTGTGTTGGTATTGTGGTATATGTTGTCCCTGTGTGTTGGTGTTATGGTATTTGTTGTCCCTGTGTGTTGGTATTGTGGTATATGTTGTCCCCGTGTGTTGGTATTGTGGTATATGTTGTCCCTGTGTGTTGGTGTTATGGTATTTGTTGTCCCTGTGTGTTGGTATTGTGGTATATGTTGTCCCTGTGTGTTGGTATTGTGGTATGTGTTGTCCATGTGTGTTGGTGTTGTGGTATATGTTGTCCCTGTGTGTTGGTGTTATGGTATTTGTTGTCCCTGTGTGTTGGTATTGTGGTATATGTTGTCCCTGTGTGTGGGTATTGTGGTATATGTTGTCCCTGTGTGTTGGTATCGTGGTATATGTTGTCCCTGTGTGTTGGTATCATGGTATATGTTGTCCCTGTGTGTTGGTATCGTGGTATATGTTGTCCCTGTGTATTGGTATTGTGGTATATGTTGTCCCTGTGTGTTGGTATTGTGGTATATGTTGTCCCTGGGTGTTGGTATTGTGGTATGTGTTGTCCCTGTGTGTTGATATTGTGGTATATGTTGTCCCTGTGTGTTGGTATTGTGGTATGTTGTCCTGTGTTGGTATGTGTATTGTTGTCCCTGTTGTTGATATGTGGTATATGTTGTACCTGGTTTTGGAATTGTGGTATGTGTTGTCCTGTGTGTTGATATCATGGTATTGTTGTCCGGTGTGTATGGCTTGTGTGTAATGTTGCAATGGGATTATGGTATAGTAGATGTTTGTCCCTTGGTGTATAGTACTGGTATTGTGTTGTCGGCATACAGTGCCTGTGTTGGTATTGTGGTATAGGTGTCCCTGTGTGTTGGTATTGTGGTATGTTGTCTGCTGGGTGATATGTGTACGTCAGTGTTCCCGTTGATGCAGGCGAGATAGTGACCCAGTCCGTGTGATTGTTGGTATATGTTGTCACCGTATGGTGAGTGTGGATGGGTCGTCACACTGTGTGGTGAGTGTGTAAATGTGTCCATGTGGTTGGTATTGTGGTAACTATGTTGCACTGTGGTGGTAACGTGGTAGTGTTGTCCTGGGTTGAGTTGTGGTATATGTTGTCCCTGTGTGTTGATATTGTGGTATGTGTTGTCCCTGTGTGTTGGTATCATGTTGTCCCTGTGTGTTGGTATTGTGGTATATGTTGTCCCTGTGTGGTGATGTTGTGGTATGTGTTGTCCCTGTGTGGTGATGTTGTGGTATATGTTGTCCCTGTGTGTTGGTATTGTGGTATATGTTGTCCCTGTGTGTTGATGTTGTGGTATATGTTGTCCCTGTGTGTTGATATCGTGGTATGTGTTGTCCCTGTGTGTTGATATCGTGGTATGTGTTGTCCCTGTGTGTTGGTATTGTGGTATGTGTTGTCCCTGTGTGTTGGTATTGTGGTATTTGTTGTCCCTGTGTGTTGGTAGTGTGGTATATGTTGTCCCCGTTTGCTGATGGCGTGTTATATGTTGCCCATGTGTGTTGATTTTATGGTATATGTTGTCCCTGTGTGTTGGTATTGTGGTATATGTTGTACCTGTGTGTTGGTATTGTGGTATATGTTGTACCTGTGTGTTGGTGTTATGGTATTTGTTGTCGCTGTGTGTTGGTATTGTGGTATATGTTGTCCCTGTGTGTTGATATTGTGGTATATGTTGTCCCTGTGTGTTGATATTGTGGTATATGTTGTCCCTGTGTGATGATGTTATGGTATGTGTTGTCCCTGTGTGTTGGTATTGTGGTATGTGTTGTCCCTGTGTGTTGATATCGTGGTATGTGTTGTCCCTGTGTGTTGGTATCGTGGTATTTGTTGTCCCTGTGTGTTGGTATTGTGGTATATGTTGTCCCTGTGTGTTGGTATTGTGGTATATGTTGTCCCTGTGTGTTGATATCATGGTATGTGTTGTCCCTGTGTGTTGGTATTGTGGTATATGTTGTCCCTGTGTGTTGGTATTGTGGTATATGTTGTCCCTGTGTGTTGATATTGTGGTATATGTTGTCCCTGTGTGTTGGTATTGTGGTATTTGTTGTCCGTGTGTGTTGGTATCGTGGTATGTGTTGTCCCTGTGTGTTGATGTTATGGTATGTGTTGTCCCTGTGTGTTGATATCCTGGTACTGTATATAATGTCCCTATTTGTTGGTATTGTGGTATTTGTTGTCCCTGTGTGTTGATATCGTGGTATATGTTGTCCCTGTGTGTTGGTATTGTGGTATATGTTGTCCCTGTGTGTTGGTATTGTGGTATTTGTTGTCCCTGTGTGATGATGTTATGGTATGTGTTGTCTTTGTGTGTTGGTATCGTGGTATATTCGTGGTATATGTTGTCCCTGTGTGTTGGTGTTATGGTATATGTTGTCCCTGTGTGTTGATATCGTGGTATATGTTGTCCCTGTGTGTTGGTATGTGGTATATATTGCCCCTGTGTGTTGGTAGTGTGGTATATGTTGTCCCCGTTTGCTGATGGCGTGTTATATGTTGCCCATGTGTGTTGATTTTATGGTATATGTTGTACCTGTATGTTGGTGTTGTGGTATATGTTGTACCTGTGTGTTGGTATTGTGGTATATGTTGTACCTGTGTGTTGGTATTGTGGTATATGTTGTACCTGCGTGTTGGTGTTATGGTATTTGTTGTCGCTGTGTGTTGGTATTGTGGTATATGTTGTCCCTGTGTGTTGATATTGTGGTATATGTTGTCCCTGTGTGTTGATATTGTGGTATATGTTGTCCCTGTGTGATGATGTTATGGTATGTGTTGTCCCTGTGTGTTGGTATTGTGGTATGTGTTGTCCCTGTGTGTTGATATCGTGGTATGTGTTGTCCCTGTGTGTTGGTATCGTGGTATTTGTTGTCCCTGTGTGTTGGTATTGTGGTATATGTTGTCCCTGTGTGTGTGTATTGTGGTATATGTTGTCCCTGTGTGTTGATATCATGGTATGTGTTGTCCCTGTGTGTTGGTATTGTGGTATATGTTGTCCCTGGGTGTTGGTATTGTGGTATGTGTTGTCCCTGTGTGTTGATATCATGGTATGTGTTGTCCCTGTGTGTTGGTATTGTGGTATATGTTGTCCCTGTGTGTTGGTATTGTGGTATATGTTGTCTCTGTGTGTTGATATTGTGGTATATGTTGTCCCCGTTTGCTGATGGCGTGTTATATGTTGCCCATGTGTGTTGATTTTATGGTATATGTTGTACCTGTATGTTGGTGTTGTGGTATATGTTGTACCTGTGTGTTGGTGTTGTGGTATATGTTGTCCCTGTGTGTTGGTATTGTGGTATATGTTGTCCCTGTGTGTTGGTATTGTGGTATGTGTTGTCCCTGTGTGGTGATGTTGTGGTATGTGTTGTCCCTGTGTGTTGATATTGTGGTATGTGTTGTCCCTGTGTGTTGGTATCATGTTGTCCCTGTGTGTTGGTATTGTGGTATATGTTGTCCCTGTGTGGTGATGTTGTGGTATGTGTTGTCCCTGTGTGGTGATGTTGTGGTATATGTTGTCCCTGTGTGTTGGTATTGTGGTATATGTTGTCCCTGTGTGTTGATGTTGTGGTATATGTTGTCCCTGTGTGTTGATATCGTGGTATGTGTTGTCCCTGTGTGTTGATATCGTGGTATGTGTTGTCCCTGTGTGTTGGTATTGTGGTATGTGTTGTCCCTGTGTGTTGGTATTGTGGTATTTGTTGTCCCTGTGTGTTGGTAGTGTGGTATATGTTGTCCCCGTTTGCTGATGGCGTGTTATATGTTGCCCATGTGTGTTGATTTTATGGTATATGTTGTCCCTGTGTGTTGGTATTGTGGTATATGTTGTACCTGTGTGTTGGTATTGTGGTATATGTTGTACCTGTGTGTTGGTGTTATGGTATTTGTTGTCGCTGTGTGTTGGTATTGTGGTATATGTTGTCCCTGTGTGTTGATATTGTGGTATATGTTGTCCCTGTGTGTTGATATTGTGGTATATGTTGTCCCTGTGTGATGATGTTATGGTATGTGTTGTCCCTGTGTGTTGGTATTGTGGTATGTGTTGTCCCTGTGTGTTGATATCGTGGTATGTGTTGTCCCTGTGTGTTGGTATCGTGGTATTTGTTGTCCCTGTGTGTTGGTATTGTGGTATATGTTGTCCCTGTGTGTTGGTATTGTGGTATATGTTGTCCCTGTGTGTTGATATCATGGTATGTGTTGTCCCTGTGTGTTGGTATTGTGGTATATGTTGTCCCTGTGTGTTGGTATTGTGGTATATGTTGTCCCTGTGTGTTGATATTGTGGTATATGTTGTCCCTGTGTGTTGGTATTGTGGTATTTGTTGTCCGTGTGTGTTGGTATCGTGGTATGTGTTGTCCCTGTGTGTTGATGTTATGGTATGTGTTGTCCCTGTGTGTTGATATCCTGGTACTGTATATAATGTCCCTATTTGTTGGTATTGTGGTATTTGTTGTCCCTGTGTGTTGATATCGTGGTATATGTTGTCCCTGTGTGTTGGTATTGTGGTATATGTTGTCCCTGTGTGTTGGTATTGTGGTATTTGTTGTCCCTGTGTGATGATGTTATGGTATGTGTTGTCTTTGTGTGTTGGTATCGTGGTATATTCGTGGTATATGTTGTCCCTGTGTGTTGGTGTTATGGTATATGTTGTCCCTGTGTGTTGATATCGTGGTATATGTTGTCCCTGTGTGTTGGTATGTGGTATATATTGCCCCTGTGTGTTGGTAGTGTGGTATATGTTGTCCCCGTTTGCTGATGGCGTGTTATATGTTGCCCATGTGTGTTGATTTTATGGTATATGTTGTCCCTGTGTGTTGGTATCGTGGTATTTGTTGTCCCTGTGTGTTGGTATTGTGGTATATGTTGTCCCTGTGTGTTGGTATTGTGGTATATGTTGTCCCTGTGTGTTGATATCATGGTATGTGTTGTCCCTGTGTGTTGGTATTGTGGTATATGTTGTCCCTGTGTGTTGGTATTGTGGTATATGTTGTCCCTGTGTGTTGATATTGTGGTATATGTTGTCCCTGTGTGTTGGTATTGTGGTATTTGTTGTCCGTGTGTGTTGGTATCGTGGTATGTGTTGTCCCTGTGTGTTGATGTTATGGTATGTGTTGTCCCTGTGTGTTGATATCCTGGTACTGTATATAATGTCCCTATTTGTTGGTATTGTGGTATTTGTTGTCCCTGTGTGTTGATATCGTGGTATATGTTGTCCCTGTGTGTTGGTATTGTGGTATATGTTGTCCCTGTGTGTTGGTATTGTGGTATTTGTTGTCCCTGTGTGATGATGTTATGGTATGTGTTGTCTTTGTGTGTTGGTATCGTGGTATATTCGTGGTATATGTTGTCCCTGTGTGTTGGTGTTATGGTATATGTTGTCCCTGTGTGTTGATATCGTGGTATATGTTGTCCCTGTGTGTTGGTATGTGGTATATATTGCCCCTGTGTGTTGGTAGTGTGGTATATGTTGTCCCCGTTTGCTGATGGCGTGTTATATGTTGCCCATGTGTGTTGATTTTATGGTATATGTTGTACCTGTATGTTGGTGTTGTGGTATATGTTGTACCTGTGTGTTGGTATTGTGGTATATGTTGTACCTGTGTGTTGGTATTGTGGTATATGTTGTACCTGTGTGTTGGTGTTATGGTATTTGTTGTCGCTGTGTGTTGGTATTGTGGTATATGTTGTCCCTGTGTGTTGATATTGTGGTATATGTTGTCCCTGTGTGTTGATATTGTGGTATATGTTGTCCCTGTGTGATGATGTTATGGTATGTGTTGTCCCTGTGTGTTGGTATTGTGGTATGTGTTGTCCCTGTGTGTTGATATCGTGGTATGTGTTGTCCCTGTGTGTTGGTATCGTGGTATTTGTTGTCCCTGTGTGTTGGTATTGTGGTATATGTTGTCCCTGTGTGTGTGTATTGTGGTATATGTTGTCCCTGTGTGTTGATATCATGGTATGTGTTGTCCTTGTGTGTTGGTATTGTGGTATATGTTGTCCCTGTGTGTTGGTATTGTGGTATATGTTGTCCCTGTGTGTTGATATTGTGGTATATGTTGTCCCTGTGTGTTGGTATTGTGGTATTTGTTGTCCGTGTGTGTTGGTATCGTGGTATGTGTTGTCCCTGTGTGATGATGTTATGGTATGTGTTGTCCCTGTGTGTTGATATCCTGGTACTGTATATAATGTCCCTATGTGTTGGTATTGTGGTATTTGTTGTCCCTGTGTGTTGATATCGTGGTATATGTTGTCCCTGTGTGTTGGTATTGTGGTATATGTTGTCCCTGTGTGTTGGTATTGTGGTATTTGTTGTCCCTGTGTGATGATGTTATGGTATGTGTTGTCTTTGTGTGTTGGTATCGTGGTATATTCGTGGTATATGTTGTCCCTGTGTGTTGGTGTTATGGTATATGTTGTCCCTGTGTGTTGATATCGTGGTATATGTTGTCCCTGTGTGTTGGTATTGTGGTATATATTGCCCCTGTGTGTTGGTATTGTGGTATATGTTGTCCCTGTGTGTTGGTTTTGTGGTATTTGCTGTCCCTGTGTGTTGGTATTGTGGTATATGTTGTCCCTGTGTGTTGGTATTGTGGTATATGTTGTCCCTGTGTGTTGGTATCGTGGTATATGTTGTCCCTGTGTGTTGGTATCGTGGTATATGTTGTCACTGTGTGTTGGTATCGTGGTATATGTTGTCCCTGTGTGTTGGTATCGTGGTATATGTTGTCCCTGTGTGTTCGTATTGTGGTATTTGTTGTCCCTGTGTGTTGGTATCGTGGTATATGTAGTCCCTATGTGTTGGTATTGTGGTATATGTTGTCCCTGTGTGTTGGTATTGTGGTATTTGTTGTCCCTGTGTGTTGGTATCATGGTATTTGTTGTCCCTGTGTGTTGGTATTGTGGTATATGTTATCCCTGTGTGTTGATATCGTGGTATGTGTTGTCCCTGTGTGATGATGTTATGGTATATGTTGTCCCTGTGTGTTGGTGTTGTGGTATATGTTGTCCCTGTGTGATGATGTTATGGTATGGTTTGTGTCCTATGGTGATGCTGCATGTGTTTATTTTACTTTCAGTGTGATTATCATTTATATAGCAACTGCGTGAACAGGCATTTTGTCCAAAAGAAATTTTAAACTAAACAAGATCCAGTCTTCACTCTGGTAACAAGCACCTTTACGTCGAGCGGTATCACATGACTTTCGGAAGTGAGAAAAAAATAGGAAATTTAAAAAAAAAAAAAAAAAATTAAAGAAAACATCACACCTCAATACGTGTAAGAGGTATTTAGCTTGGTTCGGCATGCATACAAAGAGAATGCCTGGCTGTTGTGTCAAGGGACCAGGATCCCAGAATTGTCTGCTAGGCCAGAAGATAAATCGTCGACGTCACGCTATCCACGTGAACATCACGAGAAGGAACCCGCCGACCATTCGGTGACGTCGTCAGCGCTCCACGGGAGGGCGGCATGGGACTCATCACACTTTCCCGCCACTAACGACGATCGATGACACAGGGTCAGGTTAGAATATAAATTCTATTTTTTCAAACTATGTTGAACATGCGGATAACGATTACAGTTTTCCGGTCAATTTCGACAAATATCGGAATTCAAGAATGTTCGAATAAAGACAGTATACATTTTTCAAAGTTCAACACCTAGCGTGATAACAAAGAAAATCTGCTATATCATCAGTGGTTTTTAGGACTCGGGACATTTTGAGGCCTGGACCTATAGCTTTCCTCTGAGAATTCAATATTGGTACTCATTAAGATTTTGTAATAGCGTCCTGGGCTCGCCTGAAATATCGCTTTCCTTTGTGTCAATATATCCTAAACACACTAATGACCAGGGTTATCAAAATATATACATGTTATAGGAAGAAATATTGAAAAATACCCCGCCCTCGCTGGTGCTCGCTCTGGCCACCTTTCGATCTCCATGCGGACATGACTAAAGAGAATCCCATCCATCCAGCGTAAGTAAGGTGACCTATCCTATACAAAGTTTTTGCTCTCAAAGACAACCACAACCCGGGTCTTTATCTCCAATGCACATGAATTGGTCAACGACGCCAAATCGAGTGTTCCTCTGTCCGGACATCCTACCACTAGCTAGATAGGTAATAGGGGAATCAGTCACACCAGCCTGAGCTAGTATACAGTGACAAAAATTCAAACTCCTTCCAGACACACAAAGGATATTACATAAGAAATAACTCATTGTTTTTGTTAGGAATTCTAAACAATTCCTTAGAGTACACAAAACGTAAGACATTTATCTGCCACACTTACTGCAAACGTTAACTAGATTTAGAAAATGATGACATTATAGGCTGTCACCGGAAGTTAAAACCATTATTGTTTCGGCTTCCTCACGTGCGCTGACTTGTAATGTTGGCATGACGTCAAATGGAAATTCGCTAGAAAGACAATAAGGTGTACAAATATAAATATCATCAACGGCAACAAACATCGCCGAATTACATCAACAATTCGTATACAATAAGAAACCATACACGCTTGCTGATTGGACCCTTAAACATCGATCGAGGGAACAGGAGCTTGGAACGTTTCTGCAACTCAGAATGAAAGAATAACCTTCCGACATCTAGATCACTTATTATTGATGATGTGCCATGCCCCTGTGATCGAGGGCAGGTCGGCGGTCATGGGGGCGAAACGGTGGAATTAGGATACGGCCTGTCACATTAAAAATCATTTTCAATTTTAAAATGGTGAAACCTGTTTGGCGACAATGACAGCCTGAGACTAGTTCGTTAACAAAGTTAAACTTCTTGATGACTACACCTTTAGCAAGTTGACCAGATGTCATAAATTAGATCAGTTATCTTTTAAAGTATCCATTATGTGTCGTTATGATATGTGTTGGATACAGTACATTATATAGATATATATCACCAATGTCTTACATGATCCCAAGAAGTACATGGTCAACATTGATCGCTGAGTAAATGTTAATTTAGTTTGCCACATGAATGTCAAAAATCTTTTGATGTATGTGGAATTCTTAAAATCGATAGATGCCTTAGTGATATCACCCCTGTATGTATTGGTCCTCACAACAGGGACGATAACTCTTCGGGGAAGACGAACTTTCGCCTGTAAGGTGCCTATCAAGTGTGTCTGCTGCAATGTAATATCTACCGCCATAACTTACACCAAAATTACAAATTGAATATTCTTCAAAATATATTTAACAAAAATAAAACCATCAATTCATTCGACATGCGTATGTGGCTGAAATATCCTAGTACAGATAATTGTTAAGTTCGGACTTTCCCGGTAAATTTCGGATAATTCCGGTTTGATTAATATTGCGAATGGTCCCGATGACATTTGACCCCATACAGCTACATCAGTAAGCTAGGATAAATTATTAAATCCAATCTAGGATCCTGGTTTGACCCCGGCTATATTTAGACGATTGAGGTGTCCACATACCTAAACATTCTCGAGAGAGGTGTCAGCAGACTGCGTACTTGTGTAAAGTACTGAAATGTATATATTGATGACGGAATGATGAAGTCAGTTTCGTTGAAACATTTTAAAGGGATCACCCTTCTGAATCCTGTTGTTTTGGTTTCGTTCGTTTGTTTGTTCGCTGTGATCTTTATCGAGTGACAGGTGTAAACAATTAATTGATTGATTTTATATAGCCAGTTTAGTTAAAACATTTCCAAGAAAATTTTCATTTAAAATGGGTTTTTTTTTTTTTGATTTCGGGGGAGTGGTTGTTGTTGTTAATTAATTGAACAATTATACTTTTCTTTTCGTATCATTTTGGTAGAATATGATATTTGAATTTTTAATTAACTGTTTACAGGACTTTAACAGGCAAACAATGGTGACATTGTATTCTGAATAAGTCTTATACTGAGGACGGCGGCTGTACGGTATACAGTGTGTACAGTCAGAAATGTTGCTGCTCTGGTACAAGAGACAGTCAAATTGTAGGCTGTTTCATGAAAGAATTTTTCAGCTTAAAGAACAAATATTCTACTAATGTTAAATCCTTTTTAACAAAACTTTAATATTGATAACAAAAGATGCGCAAATCGATACCAGGAAAAATGTACCAGTCTGATTACACTTGAATCATGTAATCATTCATTGATACCGATCAACTGGAGGAAATAAATTTGTGTACAAGGTTAGAATTTATTCTGAATCAAAGGGATATAATAGAGAAAACAAAATAATAATAAAAAATAGGCTTTTAAAATTAAAATTGAAAATTAGAAAATAAATTTAAAATCTCAATAGAACTGATAATAGCTGTAGTAAACATTGACTGGATGTTTGATCCTAAGTTTTAATTCTGTGCCTGGTAGCATTAGTTTTAAAATGTACTAATGCTTCTAGAATTATTTGTCACATACCGTAAGTAAACGGAAATGTCTAAACAGGAAATAATTCTATAAACATTATTTTTTTATTGTTCATAATTGATTTAATCACTTTAATTTAGGCACAGTGTATCTGTAACCAATTATCTTTATTTTTTCTTATTTAATCACACCGTGAGATCCGCACACGGAAAGAACACAAAGTCATGAGGTATTATTTGAGCTAGGTCAGCACCTTCGTGAGACGCTGTAATGAAAATTAATGAACAAGATTGTCAGCGTTGAATGGATTAACGAACTAGTCTGATAGAACAGATTACCCGGTCCCTCCTGTACTCTCCGTCCAACGTCCAGAAATGGCTGGCCACGGTCGGTGTTGGACCCTATATCTCCTATCCTAGATGTACGTAATACATTGCGTGTTACCATTCCTTGTCACACTAATCCAATACTTGTAAGTGTCTTACATCTGATAAGTCCCTAAACAATTACCGTACTCGTCCCTACAGAGTGACTAGTCCAGTCGACACTTCCTTTATTTTATCTTGCCTGGACACGTATTCGTCTGTGTCAAAATAGTGCGATCACGACAAATTCTGTTACTGTACGTTTGAGCCCCAATAGGCCTATGAGGTTCACCTGTTTTGCAGATTATGAAGTGAAGACTTTATGAAGTGACCACTTTGAAGATGATATCATTCACGTGAATCTCAAAATTGATTAATCATGGATGTGGAACAGCATTCTCTTAGTTTTCAATAATTATCACTTAAATTGTCTTATATCTTTATCTTGGAAGTTTCGTATTTCAGGAGAAAACATTAGAATACCTTTAACAAATTTGACAGATGTGACTTTGAAAGTAGACCAAGAACATTTTTTCGAGCAGATCTGATAGCCCTCCGTTTAGAAGTTTAAAAATTTGAAAACATATGACTCTGTGACCTTGATATAGGTCTATGTCATTCATTTTAAAATATTTGATAGTTTTTTTTATCCCACCGTATCACTGGCACAGTATCGTGATCCTGGACCTGTTGGTTAAATATTCTTAACATATCTTACCAACGTGACCTTCTGTTTGATTATGTAGACTGTCATCCCAGCATGCTATTCAGCAGGTGAGCTAACGAGACAGGCGTAACTGTATCGGACTAAGACAATATATTTCATTACACACATGTACAGACAAATTTATGTCTTTCTGTACAACAACACGTACCCAGCATCTCCTTCCAGATAAACACATGCTTTAGACCCCCCCCCCCCCCCCCCCCCCCCCCCCCCCCCCCCCTTTTCATATTGTACAATTGCACGTGTCTGAGTTCCCATTTTCATACGAATGGATTGTACCAAGGGTACACAATACACGTGCCTGGGTTCCCATTTTCATACGAATGAATTGTACCAAGGGTACACAATACACTTGCCTGGGTTCCATACAAATGTAAGAGACCGACATTATATTTGTAAATATACCATCTGTGTGATTATGATGAACGATTATTAGCTATCCGATTCTGCGCACTGTGAACCATTTCTACGCACAACATATTGATACTTTGTGCAGTTACAAATGTATTGTAACACCTAGGTTCTCCTGGCAACATACTTGCTTTGCCTGAGTTCCCCTGACAACATACTTGCTTTGCCTGGGTTCCCCTGACAACATTCTTGCTTTGCCTGGGTTCCCCTGACAACATGCTTCCCTTGTTTATGTTCCCCTTCCAACATATTTGCCTTGCCTAAGTTCCGTTGACAACATACCTCCTTCGCCTAGGTTCCTCGCACAACATACTTGTCTTGTGTGTGTCCACTGACAACATACCTGTCCTGTTTGTGTTCCCTTGCAACATACTCGTTTTGTTTGTGTCCCCTGACAACATATTTGGCTTTTTGGGTTCCCCCTGACAACATACTTGTCTTGTTTGCGTCCCTTGACAACATACTTGCCTTTTTGTGTTCAACTGCTTTGGCTAGGTTCCTCCGACAACATATATACTTGTCTTGTTCGTGTCCCCTGGAAACATACTTGTCTTGTTTGTGTCCCTTGATAACATACTCGCCTTGTTTGGATTACCCGGACAACATACTGGCCTTGTTTACGTTCCCCTGACAATATATTTGTCTTATCTTGGTTCCCCTGACAACATATTTGCCTTGCCTAATATCCTTTGACAACATACCTCCCTCCCCTAGGTTCCAGGGACAACATAATTGTCTTGGCTGGGCTCTGCTGACAACAGCCCTGCTGTGTCAGGGTTCCTCTGACAATATACATCCCTTGTTTGGGTTCACTGGACAACATAATTGTCTTGTTTAGTATCCCCTGACAACATACTTGCCTGATCTGGGTCCTTCTGATAACATACTCCCCTCGCATAGGTCCTTGACCACATACTTGCCTTTTTTGGGGTCCCATGACAACATATTTGCCTTGCCTGTATTCCCCGGACAACATACCTGCCTTACGTGTGTTCCCATGACAATATATTTACCTTGCCTTGGTTCCCCTGACAACATACTTGCCTTGCCTGAATTCCCCCGACAACATACCTGCCTTACGTGTATTCCCATTACAACATACGTGCCTTTCCTGGGTTCCCCTGACAGCATAATTGCCTTGCCTGGGTTCCCCCCGACAACATACTTGCCTTGCCTGGGTTCTTGCGACAACATACTTGCCTTGCCTGGATTCCCCTGACAACATAACAGCCTTGCCTGGGTTCCCCTGACAACATACCTGCCTTGTCTGGAATTCCCCTGACAACATACTTGCCTTGCCTGAATTCCCCCGACAACTTACTTGCCTGTGTAATAGTTTATTCCTTCCATTAATACTGGTTCGTTCTATGTACGCCTTGCATGCGCAGTGCAATATATGGCTGTATATCACAAGTCTTGTTTTGCTTACAGTGAAGGTTTTTTGTTTGTATATCAAGATGAACGTCTAATCGTGGTTGTGGATTATTTTTCAATCATTAAAACAATGTCCAGGACAGGCGAATTACACAGCCGCCTGAGGATGTAATAGGGCCAGAAATAGCGACCGATTCACCGATCGGCGCATTAATCACATCACTAGGCGGTGGTAAATCTATGTGAAAGGGAGGAGCCCAATCGACCGCGCTAAACGTCACTATCAATAACACAGAACCATTAGCCTTCAGATGGCAGCACGCTCTTGTATAGTACACCATGTGCTTGGTAGAGGGCACTAATGATACAAGGCTACTACAGTGACCACTAGATGGCAACACTGGTACAATAACAAAGCGACTGACTGCTAATATATAATAAAACGTAAATGACTGACCTGTACAATGATAAGCAGAGGACATTGGAAGGACTCGTGCACTACCAGGTACAGTATCCGACGTATATAGTCCTAATAGACCAAGGGTAATAACCGGCATAGGCCACAGCTGCTTAAAGTCATCAGTAGTTATACAAAACCTGGTTCTGCAACAAGACATGAGAGCTTTTAATGAAGAGCAGGAAATGCTTTATAGCACGGAAACAACAATAGATGGCAGCACCAATGCCTCCATGTAATGGTATCTAGCAGTGGGAACGGATACCGAACTATAGATGGCAGCACCGTGGAATCTTGCAGTGGTCACTAGAGGCCAGCACCGATACATTACAGAAGATGGCAGCACAGTGGCACTGATATTTTACAGCATATGACAGTAACTCTGATCTCCTGCAGTAGAAATTTAGATATCGAGAATGTTCAACTAGAGGTCATCGCTGAAGCATCACATAAGATGGCAGCACGTGTATCTAACATTGAACATTGACAACAGAGGTCAGCATTGATGCATCACAGAAAATGGTAGCGCTGCAGTAAGTGGTCACAAGATGTCAGCACTTATACATTACACTAGATGGCAGCACGTGCATCTAGCAAAGGGTGACCACCAGACGCCATCACCAATACATTGTACATAACACTAGATGACAACAGCACGTGTATCTAGCAATGGGTGACCACCAGAGGCCATCACCAGTACACTTCACATCCCACCAGATGACAACACGTACGTGTACCATGAAATGGGCGGCCACCAGCGGTCATCACCAGTATACTTAGGATCAGACTTCATGACAACACGTACGTGTACAATGCAATGTATGGCCACCAGAAGTCAGTGCTGATGAACTGCGGTAGATGGCAGCACTGGTACATAACAGCAATCAGACGAACACTTGTTTTCTTTATATCAGTCAAGGCTGACTTTGTTCTAATTGTAGGTCAGATACTTTATTTCGAATCAATAGGGTTATCAACATGATGATTATTTATCTTTCATTACTATCTCTATTGCTCCTCTATTTCCAATTCCTTCCCTACAAGCCACATGTGGCTATGGCCATAAAGCGCGCGCAGTAATTACCCAAGATTACCACTGTAATCGTCCCTGTCATTACAAGTAGTCACGGGCTGGCTGAAGTGGGGTCAAACGGTTATACATTTGTATATTGAAATATCGCCTAGCTTGCGACTGGTCACGTGATATCATCGTTTCGTCGTGTATGACAAAGACTGACCGTTATATTTGATTGACAATTACATAGACGTGTTCCTCATGATGTTGCTACCAAATTAAGTATTCAGAAATAAGGGAATACAGAAACCAAAACTGATAATGAACATACATCATTGTCATTGTTTAAATGTAGAGTTGGATGACATTCTGGCTTCCCTGTAGAGTTGGATGACATTTTGGCTTCCCTGTAGTAGTTGGATGACATTTTGGATTCCCTGTAGAGTTGGTTGACATTTTGGATTCCCTGTAGAGTTTGATGACATTTTGACTTCCCTGTAGAGTTTGATGACATTTTGGCTTCCCTGTAGAGTTGGATGACATTCTGGCTTCCCTGTAGAGTTGGATGACATTTTGGCTTCCCTGTAGAGTTGGATGACATTTTGGATTACCTGTAGAGTTGGATGACATTTTGACTTCCCTGTAGAGTTGGATGACATTTTGGCTTCCCTGTAGAGTTGGATGACATTTTGGATTCCCTGTAGAGTTTGATGACATTTCGGCTTCCCTGTAGAGTTGGATGACATTTTGGCTTCCCTGTAGAGATAAATAACAGTTTGACTTCCCTGTAGAGTTGGATGACATTTTGACTTCCCTGTAGAGTTTGATGACATTTCGGCTTCCCTGTAGAGTTGGATGACATTTTGCTTCCCTGTAGAGTTTGATGACATTTTGGCTTCCCTGTAGAGTTTGATGACATTTTGGATTCCCTGTAGAGTTGGATGACATTTTGGCTTCCCTGTAGATTTGGATGACATTTTGGCTTCCCTGTAGAGTTGGATGACATTTTGGCTTCCCTGTAGAGTTGGATGACATTTTGGCTTCCCTGTAGAGTTGGATGACATTTTGGATTCCCTGTAGAGTTTGATGACATTTCGGCTTCCCTGTAGAGTTGGATGACATTTTGGCTTCCCTGTAGAGATAAATAACAGTTTGACTTCCCTGTAGAGTTGGATGACATTTTGACTTCCCTGTAGAGTTTGATGACATTTCGGCTTCCCTGTAGAGTTGGATGACATTTTGCTTCCCTGTAGAGTTGGATGACATTTTGGCTTCCCTGTAGAGTTTGATGACATTTTGGATTCCCTGTAGAGTTGGATGACATTTTGGCTTCCCTGTAGATTTGGATGACATTTTGGCTTCCCTGTAGAGTTGGATGACATTTTGGCTTCCCTGTAGAGTTGGATGACATTTTGGCTTCCCTGTAGAGTTGGATGACATTCTGGCTTCCCTGTAGAGTTGGATGACATTTTGGATTACCTGTAGAGTTGGATGACATTTTGACTTCCCTGTAGAGTTGGATGACATTTTGGCTTCCCTGTAGAGTTGGATGACATTTTGGCTTCCCTGTAGAGTTGGATGACATTTTGGATTCCCTGTAGAGTTGGATGACATTTTGGATTCCCTGTAGAGTTGGATGACATTCTGGCTTCCCTGTAGAGTTGGATGACATTTTGGATTCCCTGTAGTTTAGCAGATCATAACTGAATAATCCAGCTGATACACACTAAAATTAAAGTAAATAAAATCACCTATCTAAAGTCGTTTAAAAGGTCAAGAACCAACGGAAGCTCTGAAGAGTTTTATTAGGACACTGCTAAGGATTGTTTTGGATGTTGGAGGAAAATCCACGGGGGAGACCAACGTACCATTGGTGGGGAAACAATTATAAACCTGTACAATAGCCTCAGCCATAGGCGTGCCTCGAACACGTGTTCTAGGGGAGAGCGGTCTGATTGGTCTGTAAGCTTACATTAAGAGGCGACTAACGTGGGGAACCTGTAGAATTAGAGATATGCTTTCCCGGTCCTCTGTTTGGGAACATGCAAGATAACAATGATAACCTGCTGCACTCATTGTAATAGTTTGTATTTCAACATGTACTTTCTAACTCCGTGTTATTTGTAGTTGATTTTCCTTACGCCATCGAAAGCTTATTTACGGTCTGAACCCCCGTCTTGGCAACATAGATCGTAGGCTCTGTACCGTGAGACTGATCCAATCCGAAGTCTTTAGATTTGGTACGTTGGCGTTGAGGACGGATTAGCCCTTTGTCAGTGTAATGTTATCAGATGCCACACTACCATGCCCTGGTTATTTCATCCATTCAATACACTAATCAAGCTGTTTCTAACCGAAAACCATTTTTTTTTTAAATATGTTATACTGTACGCTCGATAACAAACAAACAAACAAACTGGCAAAGCATCAATATAACTCACAAACAAAAGACGATCGTCATGGAGCCATGTGGATACAGCATGCAAACGTATGACAGGTACAACCAAATGTACATGTACCTCCACAGGTATGTAATGATATGAGAGTTCGCGTGATATCTAGATGCCATAAAACATGCAAAGATACTCCAGGCACACGGACAGGCTCAAACACAAACAATGTACACATATAGTGTACCTGTAGAGTATGATACATGTGCATTGTTATTCTTCATGTACGTACTCCTAGGCTCCCAAATTTCTTATTTTTTTTTAATATTTTTTTTATCATAATATGAATATGATATGGTTTATAGACAACATGTTATGGCGAGGGTTGACACAAATTTTATGCTTCATCCCCGCGTTTAATTCCACTTAGCTTGTTACTGACAGCCGACTTTATGTAATTCCCCGGATGTAAGGTAAATTCTGCCAAGATGGATCTTATCCTCGAAGTCGGATGTCACTTTGGATTCCACACTGATGACGGAGATCCGTGGGGGGATTATCGGAGACACAACCGGGCTAGATGTCCTGGTTAGCTTTATGTCGAGTGATTATTTTCCACGAAACCGTCTGCGGACAGACGACCTTTCCTGTTGGTAAGTCTGAAAAGCGTTTCCTGACGAGATTTAAATATGACCGTGTATTATCTGAACGCCACTTTTTCATATTTCAATGTGAAATATAAAATTGTTACATTTTTATTGCAACTCCCAAAACAGCAATTTTCATAATCGTAATAAATCTACAAAAACAATTGGATCAGCGTCATTTAGTCTCTTCTATCGCTAAGCATAGCAAAGGCATTTAGAAGCAAACATTTCGGTGACGTTCGGCAATTCCTAGAAAAATAAGACTGGCACTGCCGATACAAAATGATGTTTAAGTTCGGGGATAGTTTTAGATTGATGTAGATACCGATAATTGATGTATGGTGTAAATAAAACGTGAATTACAACGTACAGGGGATTACGAATCAAATTGGTCCTTTTTTCAAGAATTGATGACGTCACTATTCCGTAATTGCAACGTTATTTTAAACATCGGATAGCTAATTTCATCAACTTCTCAGTTTAGCCTGTTTAAGTGCTCCACGAAGTTATAAAATGCAGGAGATTTTCCATGTAAATCACAGCGTTTGTCATCATTGTCTGAATGGGTTAAACTTGGAACGAGACTTAGCCGTTTTTGCTTGTGGTCGGTACATGTAAGATATGCATATGCAACACATATTTTAATCGGATGAATTGTGTATTGACTACCTGAGTATATATAGAGAATACATGGTCAGTGTCTTAGAATAAAAGCTGTATTTTTGCGAGGGTAAAGAAAGACAAAAGTGGCGAGCCTTTTTCATAAAAAATTAATATTTTTAAATGAAACGGTATCAACAATAATCCAAATATGTTCGCCTTTTTAAACGTCGTTTGACTTGGAAGTTAGCTAGTCGAATTGACGCGCGTGCTAAGATTCCAAATTACAGCTGTTTTCCGTCACTGTCGTATACAGCAAAAATATATATGGTGGGTGTATTGAAACAATGCGGTGGCAGTTGCAGGATAAAAATTGCTATTGCGCTAGTTAACACCTCATTCCGTCTGTGGTAGAAGTTATATAACCCAACCAATATGATATTTAAGAGTGTGACGTTTGGATGAATACACTAGTACTGTCACCTTCATCAGACTAATGACCAATGTGAAGCGTACTAGTACTTAGTGTCCGAGATGGTATAGTAGACCCGATCGACCTTTAGGATGAAATACAGTTTAATTACATTTTAATAAAATATGAAATAATAAGAAATTAACTTTCATAAAAACCTGATTATAGCATAAATTGTATAACTGTATTTTATGGATCTTAATAAATATCGATTTAACATGTAGGCATTATTACCATGTATTAACAATAAAATAAATATTCCTAGTAGACTAAACAAATGTAAATAGTAATACGAACAGAACAAAAGTAATTTGTAAATATCTATTTATTTATAATAAATTATATTAAAAGCATCAAAGTATTAATATTTATATATGATATAGTCTGATTATAGACCCGGGGCAGACACGGTGTCTTATAGGACTCCAGGTAGACTCGGAGTCCACTTGGAGTGCACTCCAAGTTTACCTGGAGTCCAAACGGAGTGCACTCCAAGTCCAAATGGAGTGCACTCGGAGTGCACTTGGGTGTAACCTTTAGTCTACACTCAACTGTAGCAGTACACCTCACTCGTTGTCACTCATACCCAAGAAAAGTAAACAGAACGGAAATGTGTTCGTTTTGAATGTTGTCAACTACCAGAAAAATGTTGCAAGATAAACAAAATACACGGCTAGTATGTTAAGACACAGGGTTTATTTTGGTGCTCGACACGTAAAACCGAGACAACTCGGCAAAGCCTCGCACCAACATAAACCTTGTATTTGCAACATACAAGCCATGCATTCTCTATTTTTCCTACAACTGGCATCTGCATTGTCGGAATACACATACCACATATTAATTTTTTTTTTTTTTTTACTATATTCGGCAGTGACGGAAAACAGCTGCACAGAGGCAAAAATGTGGCTCGCCTTGTGGCTCGCCAAGGCGAGCCACTTTTGTCTTTCTTTAACTCGCCAAAATACAGCTTATATTTTAGGACAGTAGTTTAACCATGTATCCTACTTTATTACATAGTCGGCCTGTGATCAGGTGAACTCGCCAAATTAAGCGTATATGTCAGTATAGTATATACTCTGGAGCGTTTTTCATTGGTTGTGCGTGCCAGTAAGAAATCGTTTGTGACGTCATAATTGAGACAATTGTGTGACGTCATGAATTGTGAATGGTGAATAAGACCTCCATATTTTGACAATAAAATCTGTGTCAAAGTGGAAGTTTTCTGAATCATGTAATAGAAATATCTTGGATTTGTTTTAATCAAGCTAAGACTCGTTTATAAAATAAAATCTCCTACGAAAGGAAAACATTTAAAACCCTATGTGTATTCATACTATAATTGTACATTATACTACGAACTGAAATTTAAGGAATTAGTTGCAATTGATGATGATACGACTTAACCAAATTTTGAACTAGATTTACATATGGCCTGATGGCCGGTGTCTTGGATCTGAATAAATACGGTCACCATAGACGCGACGGGAGAGAGAGCGCGCGCTTTTTGATACAGCCTGGTATCTGTCTTGAAGGCAGCGACTTTTGTTCCAGTAAAGTATCGCATTCGGGTAAAATGAATAATTCGAATTATTAAATGAGGTTGTTTTCTTCTTCTTCTTTTTTATTGTCGTACTTCTCGAACTTGCGGATGCATAGCTGATACCAGGCCCTCTACTACTTTATAGAGAGGAAAATGTCTGTTCATTTGCCTCCTTTCTTTGAGGGGAGAGAGATCGATGTCTTGTAATATCCTAACTACTCAGTACACACTCTGGATCCTAAGATTTGTAATTGGCCCCTTGTCATAAAACGAAGCACGTCTTGGATACGCACTATATTGTCAGAATCCTGAGAAGATATTTTTGTTTTCTACAGTACAGCAGATATTAATATTCAAACAACATATATTCCAGATGTGTGACGACAGCCAACTTCTCCTATTTACCAATACCTTGTTATTCACAATGTTATATATGATGTTTCCGGAAATTTTTACTGACCGATGCCGGGCCTCGATTTAGAACATTCCTGTTTAGATCTCGAGTTGCGTCCCTTGTTGAAAACGAAAGAAGAAATATGGCCGGTGTCGCCGATGCCACGAAACTAAAGGTACAGTACTGTGAGTGTGACGTTTTAATACGTTGCGATCTATTAGACTTTCACACTATATGTCTTATACTTAAAAATGTAGAACTACGAACAATGAGTGATATGTCGTCTTATTGTCTGTAGGAATATGTAACACAGGATCAAGTCAAGTTGGCAGTTTGCAGGTTTTGTAACAGTTAGGCACCAGGTTGGTGTTACCAGGCATGGTGTCAGGGCCAGAGGAAACTCGGGCTAACGTACACGTAGCTAACCGGCCGGTCAGACATGGTGGGACGTAAAACAAATAAAACCAAACCAAACCAAATCAGACATGGTGTCGCTGCCCGACACTCAGGATACATAATGTAATTTGGTAGTGGTTACCACTTGTTGTAGTACACACCTGTGAGCTGGATAAATGTTAATGTAAAGTTATAATAAAGATTGTGTGTCATGTGCAGATGTATATCTTTGTGTAAAGCATACAATGTATGTACCTTGAACTTTCAAGGAGAATTAAATGGACCTTACTTTAGTAAGACATGTCAGACTTCACCTACATGTACTCCTATACATGTACGTATATGTCAGAGGTCTTATTCCACCTGATTATATTGGTGGATATTGCCAGCCTGTCAAAAGTTTCCTGTCGTGTAAACCTCTAATATTATTGGAGTAGACTTCACCAAGTTCAATTCAAGTAAATTTTATTTAACGATGTCGACGATATATATTCAAAACATGACAACTCAAGCTTCTTTGGTGAGCTTTTACAATCGACATTATACATAAAAACAAGGGTTTACATTAATATAACAAGATATGCTCATGCTGTAACATTACATTTATTCAATTTATATGTGCATAGCACAGCATACAGTACTGCCAAATATAAAGGAAGTGTAAGATATCATATAGATTAAATTTTATCACCTATTGCATAGATAAAGATTTTAAGTACATGCATTTACTGTACTCACATGGAACTTGGAAGGTGAGATACGGTGTCATGTTTGTCTTTGTATAATTGTCAAAAAAGGAAGGAATTATACTAATGGAACTACATTGTACATCATACAAATGTAGTCTGTGTGTTGCATTTACCCTCTCCTGTATTGGATGGTCAGATGGCACAGTGGTACATGTAACTCATGATCACTTGCCTTTCATCAAGGTGACAGGGGTTTGATTCCCCGATTGGACTGAAAAGGCATGGGGTCACCTGTCCAACCACAGCAATTATCCCCTGGTATGGTTTCCTTCTACAGTAAGACTGCCTCATGCTTTGAATTAAAAGAAATAAGTCTATTGAGTTTTTTTTTTGCATCCCTTTGGCAACACGCTAAACTGAAAAATAAAGAAATTGAATAAGTTTCATCAATCTTGTAAGCAAAGGAAATACATGTAAGATTCTGTTTACTACATGTAAATAACCAAGATTTGTTGTGTAGCAAAACTGAAGTTGGGGCTGGAAGCCAGTGGCCATATATATCAAATAATTGGACATATTCCTATCAGAATTCTGAGATAACAAGTTCATGTCCTGGTCAATTAAGTCATTATATTTTTCCTTTCTTATTACAAGTGTAAATTCATGACCTTATATTTTAAACCAGAGTTTTGTAGCATGACTATGGGCTAAACACCAGTGGTTACATGCGCTATATGTAGCTAGATGTAGTTAGAGCATCCATCAAAACTTTGGAAGTCCTGGGTTGAAGTCTTGGTCTGCTGGTTGGGTTGAATTCTTGGTCTGGTGGTTGGGTTGAATTCTTGGTCTGGTGGTTGGGTTGAATTCTTGGTCTGGTGGTTGGGTTGAATTCTTGGTCTGCTGGTTGGGTGGAATTCTTGGTCTGCTGGTTGGGTTGAATTCTTGGTCTGGTGGTTGCATTTTTTGTTCTCAGTTTACCTTTTGGGCCCATCTACATGTAAATATCCACAGGAAATGGTATAGGGTCTTGTGTGTGTCTTTGTTGAAGGAGAGAAGAATGTTGTGGAAGTGGACTGGCTAGGTCAGGCAGCTCAAATGGTCAAGCATCTGTCTATAGAGTTCAGTGGTTCCAAGTTTCAGTCCTAGCTGATCTAGATCTGGTCGTTACATTTTCCTCTCCTGCCATAGGTTCAGCCTAAAATCTAAAATGTTGACCGACATATTTTCCCAAGACTTTTTCGCGAGTCACTGAAACCACCATTTGATATGACCAGAGAGGTAGGTCTGAAGATCTATACACGGCCAAAGGTGTAATATCACAATTAATTAAAGCTTGGTTAATTGCAGAAGTAGAACCAATTCATTGCTTCACTTGATAATTTACACGTGTTAATTAACACACTTTATGTA
This sequence comes from Pecten maximus, assembly GCF_902652985.1. Taxonomy (NCBI): domain Eukaryota; kingdom Metazoa; phylum Mollusca; class Bivalvia; order Pectinida; family Pectinidae; genus Pecten; species Pecten maximus. The sequence continues at coordinate 3,467,825 of NC_047029.1, read as the reverse complement.
TTAAATAGCTGCATGCTATAACACCACTTAATATAATTATATTACTGAGGTGAAATACAGTTCTGATGATAACATAATTTATTATAAAACAAAAGAAAACAGTGGAACTCTGGGATTGGCTTCTAGTCTCAAATACAATAGTCATATTGCCACAAACACAGTAACAACAGCATCAGGACCACTTGACCTCGGCTTAGGAAAGCAAGGAAGAAATATGATGATAAGCTACTTTGATGAAAAGTCAACTGAAAAAGCAATATCCCTTTATTGATTAATGTCTTGAGTCTTGATTGGTCATTCTGTGTGGCGGTCACTTGTTGATGGTTATGGTCAGTTATAAAGGGAATTGTGAACAAGGCTCTGGTCAGTTTGTTGTCAGAATCCCAAGCCGATAAATGTGCTGACCCGGTCACCTCCTCCTTAACAGTCCGTAGAGAAGTTATGGCAGTATTGGTGTTTACGGAGACACTGGACCAGGACCTACATAGAATGTCTCCCACCCTGATGACCCTCCGTCTAGCTTGGGCTAGTTTGGCGGTCTGGTCTCTCTCTCCGTGAGACAGCCTGATGTGAAGTATTTACTCTTAAGCAATCTGAATCTGTCAGTAAAACTGACAAATACTGGTAATGACTCCAATACATTTATAACGTGGGTCTCTTCTTGGGTAATTATCAGAAATACAGCTACCATTGGGTTAATATCAACGACACAGCCAGATTCAGGAAATACATTCCATTTAATTTTTGACAAAATTTTACAATTTCTTCATCTTATCATTAATACTGACTGCTGAGTTTAAAGCATCACTAATATCCGTTGTATGTTGGTTAACAATTTCTTTATATAAATAGAATACCTTGGAATAGTTGTATTTTTAGTAGCATTTTGCTTCTATTATTTTTGCAAATTTCTTTACCTTCCTTTAATTTAGGGTTTGAATCTTATCTGGAAATCTCCTCCCAGAATTTTTAAACAAATCTGAGTTACCTTTGATTTGGTAGATTTAATATGATGATATATAAGCAGTGTGTTTCTTAGAAGTATTTAGATTTGTCTATTTTATTGAAAGCTATTTCCCCTTTCAGTTCATCAGTACATGTGTCCTAAAATCTCCAAGTCAATAAACTCTGATGAGTGAGTCAGGCCTTTAAGCCTCTTATAAGTTTGTAATTATGATGTATATCATTTTTCCAAAATTTTGGATTGGATGTACATTCATTATGAAATAGTGACACAAAAGATTGATAATAGAACCTGTTTCTCACACTCCATCAATCCGCAAACATTAATCATTTATTTTTAAATTCTCAATTTTAAAAATAAAAAAACATTCTTTAATTTTACAAACATATATATCTGAGATTTTGCTGCAGTGGAAGTATAATTTATTTAATTTCATTGATAATTCATCAATATTTCATAATTCACTGTCAGCTGGGAATGTTCTCCCTGTGATTATATCAGATAAGTTATTGGTATCATCTCAACCTTTGTCTCCGTGGTGATATTTTGTTGCACAGCAATCAGGGTTGCTTGGATTCCACAGAGGAGACTTTGTACATTGATGATGTATGAGAGTCAGTAACTTGTCGTTATTGAGTAACATTAGATAGTAAAAATACAGGTGAATTAGTTAAGATGTTCAACTACACGGCAGGACCCCATGTCTTAAAGTAACTCACAGAACTTTACATGTTGTTATGGTGTTCCAGTCTTTGGTAACATGACACATCTACATGTTGTTATAGTGTTCCAGTCTTTGGTAACATGACACAGCGACATGTTGTTATAGTGTTCCAGTCTTTGGTAACATGACACATCTACATGTTGTTATAGTGTTCCAGTCTTTGGTAACATGACACATCTACATGTTGTTATGGTGTTCCAGTCTTTGGTAACATAACACATCTACATGTTGTTATGGTGTTCCAGTCTTTGGTAACATGACACATCTACATGTTGTTATGGTGTTCCAGTCTTTGGTAACATGACACATCTACATGTTGTTATAGTGTTCCAGTCTTTGGTAACATGACACATCTACATGTTGTTATGGTGTTCCAGTCTTTGGTAACATGACACATCTACATGTTGTTATGGTGTTCCAGTCTTTGGTAACATGACACATCTACATGTTGTTATGGTGTTCCAGTCTTTGGTAACATGACACATCTACATGTTGTTATGGTGTTCCAGTCTTTGGTAACATGACACATCTACATGTTGTTATGGTGTTCCAGTCTTTGGTAACATGACACATCCTACATGTTGTTATAGTGTTCCAGTCTTTGGTAACATGACACATCTACATGTTGTTATGGTGTTCCAGTCTTTGGTAACATGACACATCTACATGTTGTTATGGTGTTCCAGTCTTTGGTAACATGACACATCTACATGTTGTTATGGTGTTCCAGTCTTTGGTAACATGACACATCTACATGTTGTTATAGTGTTCCAGTCTTTGGTAACATGACACATCTACATGTTGTTATAGTGTTCCAGTCTTTGGTAACATGACACATCTACATGTTGTTATGGTGTTCCAGTCTTTGGTAACATGACACATCTACATGTTGTTATGGTGTTCCAGTCTTTGGTAACATGACACATCTACATGTTGTTATAGTGTTCCAGTCTTTGGTAACATGACACATCTACATGTTGTTATTGGTGTTCCTAGTCTTTGGTAACATGACACATCTACATGTTGTTATAGTGTTCCAGTCTTTGGTAACATGACACATCTACATGTTGTTATGGTGTTCCAGTCTTTGGTAACATGACACATCTACATGTTGTTATAGGTGTTCCAGTCTTTGGTAACATGACACATCTACATGTTGTTATAGTGTTCCAGTCTTTGGTAACATGACACATCTACATGTTGTTATGGTGTTCCAGTCTTTGGTAACATGACACATCTACATGTTGTTATAGTGTTCCAGTCTTTGGTAACATGACACATCTACATGTTGTTATGGTGTTCCAGTCTTTGGTAACATGACACATCTACATGTTGTTATAGTGTTCCAGTCTTTGGTAACATGACACATCTACATGTTGTTATGGTGTTCCAGTCTTTGGTAACATGACACATCTACATGTTGTTATAGTGTTCCAGTCTTTGGTAACATGACACATCTACATGTTGTTATAGTGTTCCAGTCTTTGGTAACATGACACATCTACATGTTGTTATAGTGTTCCAGTCTTTGGTAACATGACACATCTACATGTTGTTATAGTGTTCCAGTCTTTGGTAACATGACACATCTACATGTTGTTATAGTGTTCCAGTCTTTGGTAACATGACACATCTACATGTTGTTATGGTGTTCCAGTCTTTGGTAACATGACACATCTACATGTTGTTATAGTGTTCCAGTCTTTGGTAACATGACACATCTACATGTTGTTATGGTGTTCCAGTCTTTGGTAACATGACACATCTACATGTTGTTATGGTGTTCCAGTCTTTGGTAACATAACACATCTACATGTTGTTATGGTGTTCCAGTCTTTGGTAACATGACACATCTACATGTTGTTATAGTGTTCCAGTCTTTGGTAACATGACACATCTACATGTTGTTATGGTGTTCCGGTCTTTGGTAACATGACACATCTACATGTTGTTATAGTGTTCCAGTCTTTGGTAACATGACACATCTACATGTTGTTATGGTGTTCCAGTCTTTGGTAACATGACACATCTACATGTTGTTATGGTGTTCCAGTATTTGGTAACATGACACATCTACATGTTGTTATGGTGTTCGTGAGTCTTTGGTAACATGACACATCTACATGTTGTTATAAAAAGTGTTCAAGTCTTTGATTGGTAATATGATACGTTTCCATGTTGTTATAGATACTATTCTGGTCTTTGGTACTTTAACAGAGGAGGTTTAGAGTCTTTTGGGTTGAAGACTTTGTTGAAGGATAGAGGAATATGGAGGAGCTTCACTGAAATATGTCATTCTTTAAAGCTTATGATTCATGTGTAATAGAAAGGGGTAATGAAGATAGTCCCTGCCCGTGCCGGGCTTCAAATAGCGACCTTTCGCTCTCAAGTCAAACATCCTACCACTAGGCTAAAGGGAAATTCCCCCTAGTCTGAGCTGGTAAGGTGACCTTATACTCTCTACTTTTACACATGTAGTTTTATATATATACAAGTCAGTATTTTCATTCGTTTTTGACTTATAGAGCTCTACATTTAGTTGTACACAAGGCAGAACTCTGGTTTTTAATGCTATAACATACAATGTAGCTAGTTGCATGTAGTTTATATACAAGGCAGTGCTCCACTCTTGGGTAACCTAGCTCACTCATCAGTTATCTCACCTCCTGGTGAGTGAAAAGTGAGAACTGATCATGTTATACGAGACCCAGCGTGCCTTCTCTGGACTGGGTGTTCCAACAAATTACTTCTTAACATTGTGGTTTTAAATATTTGAACGATTCTTGTCTGAGGTCTGGGTGGCAATTAGCCACTCTGATGCAGTGTTCGGTGTGGTGACCCAGGGAATCAGGTCCGTGACTTGTGGCCCTGTGTAAAGTGCCACCATATTCATTCACCTTGTTCCACACCTTACACAAAACTTCCAATATGTTCCAACTTACAATTGGAAAATTAATTTCCTCCAAAATGATCCATTTGTTTCCTAGTGTTAGATTAAAGCGATAGATTTATTTGATTGTTCTCTGAACATGTCATTTTTGGACGCAGGGCCACCAATTTGCTAACCAATTCACATGCATTAATAATAACTCACAGCTGTTGTTGCTAGGAGGAAGCTGGCCCCATTTTGACATTAGGTTATTTTCAGGTACTCAATTACCACTTGATATTTCGTAGGTGTACAAGTTAAATTGCTATTGAACACGGAATCCGGGAATTTATAGATCATTTTACTCTAGTTTTTTAGGTCACTTAGAAAGTTTCTGAAATGTATTTGACTCGTAAATCATTAAAACTATTGCAGACTGCATGATTATAAGTTTTGGGTAGCATATATTCAGGACTTATATTTATTATATTTATATTTATTGTGCCAATATTAATCATTATAGGAAACTTGACCCGAAAAGATGTACATGTATGGTCGATATAAACATCATCTGTCTGTCATCTTTATAAATTGATGTAACACATCATAATAAATGTATTTCAATTCTTTTTCATTCTACAATTAACAGGGCTGTTATAATACTGCCATTTTATATGTACCATTTATCCTCTTGTTGGATATACATGTGATCTAGACTGCATTTATGCACTCATAAATGCAGCCCATCAGATTAACATTGAGGTATAATGGTAGACTGTCGCACCAAATTTAAATACAGAGGTACACCAGGGAACAGAGTTAACACTGTGGTTTATACAAATGTACTTCCGGTGTAGGTACATGTATGTTGGTTTGCTGTCCTTCTCAACTGGATACTCGGAGGTATGCAAGACAGCTGGGTCGTAGTAATAATCTGAATAGTTTAAACAACGACAACAGCTTCAGAGTATGGTTTCTTCCATTTATTCCATGATACTCATAAAAAAATCATGTATTGATATTTCAACACCCAGGAGATGAGTATCATGGAATAAAATTAAATACATACGTACATAATACTGTTTTTATATAATTACATTGATATGTGAAAAAATTCAAAGTGGATGGTTTTGTTTAAAACTAAATTAAATTTTTTTGATTAAAACCAAAAACAAACAGTAATGGTATCATATGTCTACGATATTGGACAGCAATCCTAAAATCCCACATCGGGAAACTTGCTGCAGGTAATCATTAGGAATTTGAACTAGAAAAAATTACACGATACCATGTAATTCCTAGTTAATCTGATTTTGGAAGTGACTAAATACTGAAAAACTCATGCATTCTTGCTGAATTAGCTGCCTTCTGTGTTTAAGAACATGAACCTGGTTGACATTTAGGTTTATTAACTTAGATTTGTCTTCATCAGGATTCTGGAGAGCTCAAGTAGAATAGAAGATAAACAAGGATTGGACTGCTGACTGGCGTAATCTCTATACTGAAACACGTTTCACAAATATTTCATGGAACAATTTATCTGTTACTGACATATACTGTACTATTAATGAAAATCTATTATCATACTGATAATATTTCTGTAAAATTATAAAAATGATAATGCTAAAGATAATTAAATATTACACATTGAAGCAAATATCACAGGACGATAAAAAGCTATTTCATCAGTATTGATAGCAAGTCTCTGTGCCTCTTTGCTAATGACCTATTAATCAGATTTAAGCAATGTCTGTAATCATTAGATTACATTTCTTCTCGCTTGCAAAAAATCTAAAGCTAGCTGCGTGTGAGGAAAATTTAACTTCACTTTGTTCCACTGTATAACAGCAATGAGCTAATTCCTTCAGTATCACAATCTGACTGAATACATTTAAATGCTACAGAACTGACTTGTTAATAAATTTGGATTTCAAAACTTCACAAGAATCCTTATAATAAATAATTTATTGCTGACTTTGCTATATGCTGCTCGATCAACATCTCTGCCTTTATTTAAACTTAATTACTGCTATTCTTGGTATTATTGTGATGTAGTGGATGCTCCAGAAGAGGAAATAATAAAATGTGGATTTTTACAGAATCCAAATAAATTTGGTTGATCTTGAACATATTGGTACATGTATTAATTAACTACCCATTAGAACACATCTGATGTTTCCACGTACTCTTTACTACAGAATACATTAACCTATTCCAAACACTATTTGAATGGCAATTTTATATAAAAAAAAAAAATCTATTGACAAAGAAACTTTACTGGAAAACATTTTATGGCAATAATGAATCGGCAAGAATATTTACCAGTGTCATTTAAATGTGAAAATGGATGAAATTTTGGCTGACAGTTATTTTGCTGAGTTTGCTGGCATGACGAGTCTGTTATTGCTTTTTTTTGGAGAAGTACTTTTACCTTAAGGCCAAGGTCATATCCCATAAGTATGTATAGGTTTCACTTTAAAAGTCTAGGATTTATTTTTGGACTTATCAGAAAAGTAAAATGACTGACATGGGGCCTTCATGGAGGCAATGCAAGGTATAGTCCAGTGGTTGGACGCAGGGTACGTCACCGAAGGGTCTCTATAGTTTATGTCCCAGCACGTGCACCGAGTTGTATCCTTGAAGAAGATACTTTAGTATGCATGATATGTAACTTCATGGTAGGGCAGTGCAAGAAATGTTGGTGTAAGCTAGCTGTTAACACCAAAAATGGCAGCTCCATCTGTAAGCTCCTTAAGGGAGTTGAGAAAGACATTGGCTGGTTGCTAAAGGCCCAATATCTACGTGCACGCCTTATAATTCATGAACCGCATTGAGATGTCTTTGTTGCTATGATATAGCTGTATATAAAACTTTACATGGGAAGTCATTGTCAGTACTTTCTGAATTTCGTTTCTTGGTTCTTCTGTCACTCAGTCTGTTAGCACGGACAGCAAGTTAGTGTCTTTTTCCCTGTCATATTTTGTTTATATCTTCTTTCATTCACTCTGTCAAGGTGTGTGTGTTGAGTTACGGGGTTCACAATAGAAGAACAAAACTTTTGTAATATTTTGTCTATAATATCATCACATCAACAAACCAGATAATTCAGAAGAAAGAGAAAAAACATTGAAGAAAAGTTACATAAAACTTTTAAATATCATACATTAATATTTTGCAGGTACTGCAAAAATGCATGCTTTTACCATGGAATTCCATTGAAAATGTACCTATGTGCTTTTACCATTGAATTCCATTGAAAATGTACCACTCACTCGACCCGGGGATATAAGATCCCACGATCTGGGATCTCCTCGTAACTTAAGTGATCAATTGCTCAGTTTATTAAGTTGGTTGTTCAAATGTCATTTCTGATCTTTATGACTGCAAATTATAACCACTTTTATTAACTTGTTGTGTAAAGATGATAATGTGTTATATCTATAGCATTACCTAACAGTTCGTTTATACAAATGTATCCATCAATTTGTTTAATTCTCTGTTTATCCATGCACATGTATTTGATGAAATTACTATTCTGTGTTTTCTTGTTTACAGATTCTCTGTCTCCATGGATACAGGTAAAACATACTTATTATTTTAAATACAACTGTTTGTAAAATAAGCAAAATGTACAGTATTGATTAAAAGTTATGATCTGTATTAGAGTATAACCTCCCTTACACATTATAACGGTGATTTGTCAAATATTTTAGTTAAGGATACATGCTAAGTTATGTACAGTAAGAAGGACCTATGATCTGTGTTAGAGTTGTTTCCCTTGTCGTATTAACTGACCACCTGAAGTGCCACGGTTTGTAGCAACTGTAGAGTTACCCCCTAACATATATTATGTTATTATGATTCGTGAAGTCAAGGGTACATGCTATCATTCTAATCTGTGTTTGAGTTATTTCCCTTGAATGACTTTTTATTAATGATATGAAAAAAGCTCCTTGAAGGTGTCATTAATTCAAACTGGTATGACTGTTTTATTTCATGGTTCCTTTAAGTGATATTTTTAATTAGAGTTCACACACTGTGTATAGTGTAACAGTTTTGGAGAGCTGTGCATTACGGGCTCTGTTGAATATTTTATTTAAAATATAAATAAAATGAGCATTAATAAATTATAATCCTGTAAAATGCTGATAATGAAATTTAATATTTTATTCCTTTTCAACATTTACACATTCATAGCTTTAGATGTATGACATTGCCTTCATACTTCAAGGGAAACAACTCTTATAACTCTGATGTTGGATTGTCAGCTATTTTTCTTTTCAAAGTCAAGTTGTCCTGCCTATTATAGCAGTGAATTATACTCTCATACTTGTATCAAACATGTGTCTTTTTTTTCCAGACAAAATGCACAGACATTTCGGGAGAGAACAGGCGCATTCCGGAAAATCATTAAAAGTCGAGCAGAGTTAGGTAAGGTTGTATTCTGACTAGGATTAAAAAGAAATACTCCTTTGCTGTCAGCTTGGTATGTGAAGATGTTTTATCTGTCACCGGCACTCTTGTCAAACATTTCTAGTAGGAAGGAGAATGTCTATTAAAATTTGAGTAATCTTCTTCATAATTCATGCATGTAAGTTCAGAAATATTCTTAATCAATTTTAAGAACAACTTACAATGTACCATTATATCGTTTTAAGGTACAATTTATAGTTTAATTATCCAAAGGTCTGTAAACAAACTTTCATTTGTTTTGAAATTTTGTCCTTAATTAACTTGGTAGCATCAGGTGTGACTTACACTTTGACAATGATTACATAATATGCTTCTGTTATATACATTGGATATAAGATTTGACCATTGTAGTGTTTTAGTTTATAACGGGAGGTGCAAAACAACCTGATTCCCAATGTATTTTAGCCTTATCCCCCCCCCCCCCCCCCCCAAAATAAAAACCAAAATGCATAGGAAAAATATTGAGTAAAATGCAGCTTATCCTATAAATACTTTCAAGTTGGTAAATTTAATATTCTGGTAAATAAGCACCAGATCCCTACTGTTTCAGTATGTTGTGTTTAGGACTAAAACTGTGTTATATCGTGTGTTAACACCGAGTCATGTTTTATCATGTGTTAACACTCAGAGTCATGTTTTATCCAGTGTTTGTGACAGCCCCCAATCGTGTCCCTCCATTGCCAGGAGAGGAGGGAGATAAGTCTGCTGACACGGCCACTGACACACCTGAAAAACAAGGTAAGTATTCTGAAACAAATTGTGTGTCAAATACAGGTGTAGGGAATACATACGTGTGCAGATAAACAGGTGTACAGAATAAGTGTGTGTATTGTGTACAGAATGCACAAGTGTATAGAATAAGTGTGTATTGTGTACAGAATACACAGGTATACAGAATAAACAAGTGTACAGAATGCACAAGTGTATAGAATAAGTGTGTATTGTGTACAGAATGCACAGGTGTATAGAATAAGCGTGTGTATTGTGTACAGAATACACAGGTATACAGAATAAACAAGTGTACAGAATAAACAGGTGTAAAGAATACACAGGTGTGCAGAATCAGGTGTACATAATACACAGGTGTACAGAATAAACAGGTGTACAGAATACACAGGTGTACAGAATAAACAGGTGTACAGAATACACAGGTGTACAGAATACACAGGTGTACAGAATATATACACAGGTGCACAGAATAAACAGGTGTACAGAATACACAGGTGTACAGAATATCTTACAAGAATGGATTTTGATATAAATTGTTCTGGAGCATTATTGGGCAAAGGAGATGTAATGTTGTATGAACAGAGGTGTGGGTCCTTTGAGGCCAGAGAGAGGGGGCCTTATTGGTTAATTGAGGTAAATCTTTTAAATCCCTACTACCTGGGTATTCCTGAATGACTGATTAGATTTTTAAAAAATTTGGTCTTGAGCATTATGGGAGAGGGGAGAGCTAATGTTGTACATTTGTACATGTATATACAGAGGATGTAGCTCTCTTGGGACCTGGGGGCCCAAATTGGGGAAATTGAGATAAATCCTTTAAATCTCCACTAATTGTGCTGAACGATTAAATGGATTGTGATGAAATTTGGTAGTTGGTGCATTATTAGGCAAAGGAGATTTAATGTTGTATAAATGGAGGTTATGGGTCCCTAGGGACCCGAGAGAGGGGACCTATGGGGAAATGTTGCAAACAAAAACAAAAATAACTTCTAAATTCCTTCTTCTTAAAGAGTGAAAGGATTTGGTCCCTATATGGATTAAATCATTGTTGGAAAATGCAGCAAAAATGATAGAAATGATTCTGAGTTACTGAAATATCCCTCTGGGCCACTTGGTTTGAAATCTAGGCTATGAAACATGAACTTTTATGGTTGCATGTTTAAATAACCAATACAAAATCGATAGACTCGGTAGATGAGGACAGTATTAAAGCAACTCAGATGTTTATGAGCTGTAGTCTTGATATTTGTTTCTCGTTTAGCTGACCAGATGGGATGGTGGTTTTCACGCAAGGATGATTATTACATGGCTCAGGACTATACAGACTGTTGTAAAGGTTACAAGGAGTCACTGGATGTGGTGGCACAGGCTATAAAAGAACAGGTAAACTTAACTAGGAGTCACTGGACGAGGTAATTTAGGCCATTAAAGAACAGGTAAACTTAACTAGGAGTCACTGGACCAGGTAATTTAGGCCATTAAAGAACAGGTAAACTTAACTAGGAGTCACTGGACCAGGTAGCCCAGGCCATTAAAGAACAGGTAAACTTAACTAGGAGTCACTGGACCAGGTAGCACAGGCCATTAAAGAACAGGTAATATTAACTAGGAATCACTGGACCAGGTAATTTAGGCCATTTAAGAACAGGTAAACTTAACTAGGAATCACTTGATGAGGTAGCCCAGGCCATTAAAGAGGTCAATTTAATTAGGAGTCATGGATGTGGTAACATGCACAGGCTTATAAAGAACAGGTAAATTTAATTTGGAGTCACTGGACGTGGTAACACAGGCGACTAAGGAATGGGTATTTAATTAGGAGTCATTGGACCAGGTACCCCAGGCCATTAAAGAACAGGTAAACTTAATTAGGAGTCATTGGACCAGGTAGCCCATGCCATTAAATAACAGGTAAACTTAACTAGGAGTCACTGGAAAATGTAAAAGTTGCACAAAGGTTATGAACATGATATTCTAATGACTATAAATTCACCGTACTATGGAGTAGTGTTAGAACACCTTTTAGACTGAAGGTCAAGATTCTTCATATTACAGATAATTAGGACAGGATTTATACATGTACTTTGAAGTCCACTCTGTTTTTTACAGGGTCCATTTGATGGTGTGCTGGCCTTTAGTCAGGGAGCAGCTTTTCTGTCCCTGATCTGTGCTCTGAGGGAGCAAAACCCTTCAGGTAAGTAACTTTTTATCTACTGTAAGAAAGTTGATACAAAACCCCTGGAGCAGAAGTTAGAATTTTGTAGTACTGTATAGGTTAGGGCTATTCCAGTAAAATATCTACCCAGCTGTATGACTCCCAAGTTCATCAAAAAGTGACCACCAATAGAAGTCATTAAATTCAAACAGTACCATATAGTAAGCCAAATTTTCTCATTCACCCACCATACATACTTGTTTTTAGTAAGTCATATTGGATATATATTTTTTTGGGGATAGTCCCTTAGTGTGATGGTTGTTTCTATTTCTGTTAAAAGTCCAATCAATACGTCATTAAGGATGGTATTGAATATTGTGATATGGTTTATTTACTTTACAATTCTTTCTTACAGATTCACCATTCCAGTTCGATTTTGTGATCCTGGTTGCAGGGTTCAAGAGTCGTCAGTCCCCACATCAGGATCTCTACTCGACGAAAGTGTCTCTGCCTTCTTTACATGTGTTTGGGGACACAGACAAGGTCATACAGAAAGGTAAGTCAAGGTCACAGAAAATGTGTCAAGAAGTCAACATGAACAGGATTTTCGATGTATATGTAAACTTGTTAGTAAAATAATATATAAAGGTACAGTTAATGTATCTTTTAAATTATGCATGACAACATTTATTGGAAATTTAACAATCTGGAGAATCTTGTACTAAGTATGGGATATTCATATTGTATCCATAGTATTATAATTAAATGATGGTATTGTGTATTACAGAGATGAGTGAAGAACTTCTGCCCTGTTACACTGACAAAGTGATATTACAGCATCCTGGAGGCCATTTTATCCCAGCCTCTGGACCACAGAAGAAGGCTTACACTCAGTTCCTAGATCAGATGCTGGAGAGAAAGAAAAGTCGTACATGATAAATTGTGTATTAAATTAATATAAAAAAGAGAATTGATATCTTTTATTTTTCATCAGAAAAAACGTTGTATATGGATCTATAAATGCTCCAGGCATCTTGTGTAATGACCTATCATCATTATCCAGTGTTGTCCAGCAGAAATATACAAATACATTATTTGTAAGTGTATGTTTGTGAGGGGTGGGGGGTTAGTTCGAAATTAATTCCAAGGAATTAAACAATATGACAATCTCTCTATGGAATTAAATGATATAAATTATGCAGGCTATTTTTCACTAATATTCCTTTGGGTCTTGCCCCTTCATCCCCTGGTGGTTGAAATCCATTATTTATACAAATTGGTTACCCTTCACACGAGGATGCTTCAGACCAAATATGGACCAAATCCTTTCATTTTCCTATAGAGTAAGGATTTAAATTTTTAGTACTGTATATACATGTACCAGCCCTTTTGGCTAGATGAGTTAATAAACGACTTATACAGATGATGATGATAATTTTATTTGTTAATTTCACATACATCATAACCAAGAAGAAGAAACACAATAGCTGAGTATTACATGAAACACTGTCTGATGCTCGAGGAAAGTCGACTATACACTTGGTCCCTTAGAGATATTTGGCATAATTTAGAACACTGGTGGTGCTCATGTAGTTTCCCGATTGACTTGTGACCACTGCCCAAGATTTGCCTTTGACTATTGTTCAAGCTTCCAGCCTAAGCCGTCCACAATTGTTTTAGCTTCCAGTCTAAGCCGTCCACAATTGTTCATTCTCCATATTTCCAGCCTATTCCTTCGATCAGTGTTCAAGTTTCTGGGTTAGGCCTTCCAACCTTGTTTAAGATTCCAGCCTATATTCTTTGACCACTGTCGATATTCCCAGCCTATGTTTTTGAATGTTAAGGTTTCCAGCCTGGCTCTTAATCAATGTGCAACTTTTTTTTTCTATATCACATGACGTCATATTTCATGAAGACTCTAATGCATTAAAGATTGTCCTTGTGAAAAACATACAGAAATAAGAAGAAATGAGCGGTGTAAAGCTGTTTGTAAGTTTGACCTGTCAAACGTGAAACAATGGAGATTATCTTGATCTAGGACAGTGGGCCACGAACCAGTTGTCATACATTCGTAATCTGCAACATAAGAAAGATTTTTTTTTTAAAATTACCAATAATTTAAGATAGTTCTCATTGTCACAACACTCATTAAATAACTACCCAGTTCTCTGTGTCATAACACTAATTACATGTACATAAATACCCAGTTCTTAGTGTTACAACTCTTGTTACATAACTATCCAATTCTCAGTCTCCTAACACTCATTACATAACTACCCAGTTTTCAGTGTCATAACAACATCACATAACAAATACCTATTGAAAAATTCATGAATTCTACTTCATATTATTTCAGATAAAATTCCCGCAGCTAACAGTCAAAATTTGACCTGACCAGAGACTCTGTGAAATGAACACTTTTTGTTATCTATAACTCATTGATACTGATACCTACATACCTTTGGTCAAAGACACATGGTGCACTGCAGGAACTGTAAATAAACAAGAAAAACTTTATTTTTTTATCCCTTCTCTCCCAACATTTTTAAAAATACAAAAATGCATTTTAAAAACAAATCAGTTTATTGGTGAATTTCAAATTGACAGAAGATGAATAGTGGAAAAATGCTTTAAGTGTTTGAAACAGTTGAGAACTTGTATTTAAAAATCTGACAATAAAAAATAATATGTTTTTCAATTAATTCTTTATTTCCGCCAAAATAATGAAGAGTACAATGAAACAGATAAATGGATTAAGTACAGATAAATATTTGAAAATGAGAAGGTACATGTACAGACATACATATACATAGTATAGTGGATCATAGTAATATGATATGTTTCAAGCAATTATCGAAATAAAAGAAAAACAAAAGAATACCATCATAATAACGAAACCAATAGCCCCAACTCAAAATGGATTAGAGGAGGGCAAAATATAAATTTAGATATCAATTTGCATCCAGGCTCTTGACAAAACACAAAGAGAATAAGGATGGATAGTATTGCAACAGCAATACAAAGTCCCCTGCCTGAGCTAGGAGTGTACCTATTTATTTCCCATTTAAAAAAAAATGTTTTTTCGAGAAAAAAAATGTGGGATGCACAACTACATGTTATACTGATCATGTATACCAAGTTTCGTTAAGATCGGAGTAGTACTTTATAAGGAGTTGTCCGGACAACTGTTGCGTGACAGACAGACAGACAGACGGAGGGACGGACGGAGACAGACGGACGGAGGGTAAACCTAAAGTCCCCCCGTTTTTCAAACGGCAGGGGACTAATAAGACCAGGTGTTCGTTGTCCAAGTAGGTGTCTTCTGGTTCATCTACAACCGCCATACACATGGGTCAACTCACGGTTAAGTCACAATCTTAAATGGGTGTTGATGTGGTGACAACGGAACCACTAGGTATATATATCAATAAGCATCAAACATATCTGACGTCATTTCACAAGAAATAGATGATTTCTGAATGAGATAATGATGTGGACCATAACGTTCCCTTCAAATCACGTGTTAAATTGATACTTTCTTGGACTGTCGTCGACATCTGTCACAGAAATCTTGATGGTTGGAGGAAGCTCTTGAATATCAATTCATCTGAGATAAGTAGGCACCGTAGGTAGGGGATGCAGGGATGTTGCTATCTATAATCTGAAAATTAACTTTGGGAAATCGAAATAAATATGCCCTATCATACAGCTTAGTTGTAAGCTGTGCTTGTTGCTTACGTTGTAAGTAAAGATCCTATCAGCATGGCCAGGTTTTTGTTACCGATATCTAATAATGACAAAGTTTTTTGAGTGACAAATTTTTACTTACGTCATCATAGGCGAAGGTAGCTGTACCAGTCTCGTGGCCATGTTGTTGTTGGTCACGGCGTCGGAAAGCATCTGTGGTAACAATAGGATACAGTAACACCTGTATATTCAGGTAAGTATATATATAAAGCATCTGTTATTTATATACTATCTCCATATATGAAGGCCATCTTTTACAAGATGACAATTTTTTATAGAAACAATAATTCATATCAGAAATATTTCGAAAATCATCATCATAAGATGGCAAATTCCACATCAGTATTAGAACAAAATGCCAATTCTCAAAAGAATTTTACAACAATATATATATTCAACAGAACAAGCATTGTTTGCTGCCCGACCAAAATAGTTTTAGATGGAGCAGGCATATATGTTTAAATAGCATAACGCCAATACCATTGATAGCAGCTGAAGTAAGTAGACTGATTAAAACCCTATGTATTGTTGAAACTAATTACACCATATAACAAACATATATTTATATATATACATTTTATCATATAAAAGTAAAACCAGAGGCGTCTCATTTATAGGTCCGTTTTAAAACCTCTGCACTCAAGAAAAAAGCTAAAACCAGGTAATACTGTAAACGTGGTTATTTTCGCGGGGGTTAATTTCGCGATTTCGATATGTAAACTATACGCGTTGGGGTAATTTCCGCGATCGATCCACATTCGTTTGTTGTTCGAGATTGCACAAATTGATATTAAAATAATACGCGTAGCGTAGGGAAATTTTCGCGATCAAAACGGCTCTAATTAGCGTAAATTTCCCCCTCGCGTCAATTTCCACGTTTACAGTATATCATCAGGCCCTGGAATTGCGTTGACCAGTCCATCTCCGTCTCTGTCCTATTAAGCGTAACGTTACGGGGACACGAAGTCTAAGATTATACTACTGATCCCACGCACTTTTTGGCACAAAAAAACTTTTTAATTTCATTTTTTCGTATATATATTCTGTCATACTCGAGATAAACATATGTTATATGTAATGGGAAACCATTCATAAATGTATATAACCATTTATCCACGTTACAATATATTACCTATTTTCGAACTATCGGGCCTTCGGATTATAGGGCAGAAAATACAAATAGCCCTGAAGCATGTTCTTACTGACTGACCTGTAAGGGCGCGAAGTTTGACACACAGAGTTACGAAGTCGTCAAACGACAACACACATTTCCCACCATCTTCAACATAGGAGTACCGCTTCAACAAGGTTGTCGCACTGGCCGGACTCAGCTGAAACTCTGAAAGAGATCAAAGGTCAGTTTGGTTTATTTTGTTTAACGTCCTATTAACTGCCAGGGTCATTTTAGGACGTGCCAGGTTTGGAGGTGAAACCACCGGCCTACGGTCAGTACCCGGCAACTGGCACACGAAGGTTTCGAACTCGCAACCCAGAGGTTGAGGGCTAGTGATAATGTGTCGGGACACCTTAACCACTCGGCCACCGCGGTCCTTTTCAAAGGTCAGTATATGAATGGTTTAAAGTGTGAAAAGGTTAAAAGTGTGAAAGGTCAACAGCTTAAATGACTTTAGATCTGCACTAGCTGTTCTTGTGTTAAAATACTAAGCTCTATAATCTTCAATTGTATCTGGATTGAATACAATCATCTTAGGTCCCGGATTTCATCAACGTTCCTTAATTGAAGGAAATCTCTGATCTGAAAATTTTCTAAACGAAAACATTATTGATTTATGGAAAACTTTTAGACAATGCACCTATAACGCTTTTCTATGGAGAATTCTAAATTAAGGAACCGACAATGCTTTTCAATGAAGAATTCTAAGTTAAGAAACCGATAATGCTTTTCTATGGAGAATTCTAAGTTAAGAAACCGATAACGCTCTTCTATGGAGAATTCTAAGTTAAGGAAACGATAATGATTTTCTATGGAGAATTCTAAGTTAAGGAACCGATAATGCTTTTCTATTGAGAATTCGAAGTTAAGGAAACAATAATGCTCTTCTATTCAGAATTCGAAGTTAAGGAAACGATAATGCTTTTCTATGGAGAATTCTAAGTTAAGGAAACGATAATGCTCTTCTATGGAGAATTCTAAGTTAAGGAACCGATAATGATTTTTAGGTCACCTGAGACGAAGTCTCAAGCGACCTATTCTAATCGCCTTTTGTCCGTGCGTCGTGCGTCCGTAAACTTTTTACATTTTCGACTTCTTCTCCAAAACCACAAAACAAAATTCAATGAAATTTGGCAGAAAGTTTCTATGGCTGAAGGTCAACCAAAATTGTGAATTATATGGTCCCCCCCCCCCCCCCCCCCCCCCCCCCCCCAGGGGCCTGAGGGGTGGGGCCAAAAAGGGTCAAATTGACTAAAACTTCAAAAATCTTCTTCTCTACTCTCAGATATGGTGGAGTCAAACACTCTTTATAGATGAAAGGGTCTTGTGGTGCTTTACCAAAATTGTGAATTGCATGACCCTGGGGTCTCACGTTTGCCCCTGGAGAGGGGGTAAACTTTACTATAGTTTATATAGAGAAATCACATTTTTGACTATTATTTATTGGATTTGTATTGGAACTCATTCTAACTTGGTCAACATTATCACCATAGGATAACATTTTGATGGTATGGAAATGTTGGCCCTGACTGACCCCCAGGGGCTGATGGGCGGGGCTAAAAAGGGTCAAATCGACTGAAATTTCAAAAATCTTCCTCTCTACTCTCATATTTGGTAGAATCAAAAAATCTCCATAGTGGAAGGGTCTTATGGTGCTTTACCAAAATTGTGAATTTAATGACACAGGGGTCTCGCATTTTGCCCCTGGGGAGGGGGTAAACTTTACTATAGTTTATATAGGGAAATCACATTTTTGGCTATTATTTGTTGGATTTGTAATTTGGAATTTATTCAAACCTGGTTAACATCATCAGCGTTGGATAACAGTTTGATAATACACATATGTTGGCCCTGACTGACCCCCAGGGGCTGACGGGCGGGGCTAAAAAGTGTCAGATTGACTGAAATTTCAAAATCTTATTCTCAATACCTATATAAGATAGAATCAAAAACTTTTCATAGAAGGAATGGTTTTATGGTGTTTGACTTGAATTGTGAATTTCATGACCCTGGGGTTTCACATTTGCCCATGACCCTGGGGTTTCACATTTGCCCCTTGGGAGAGGGTAAACTTTGCGATAGTTTATAGGGAATTCATATTTTTGACAATCATTTGTTTTATGTCTATTGGAATTCATTTTAACTTTCTGAAAATTATCAGCAAGGGATGACAGCTTAATATGCACATTTTGGCCCTGACTGACCCCAAGGACTGATGGGTGGGGCCAAAAAGGGTCAATTAAATTAACTGAAATATTTCAAATCTCAGGTGACCGTTAAGGCCCGTTGGGCCTCTGGTCTATTGAGAATTCTAAGTTAAGGAAACGACAATGCTTTTCTATTGAGAATTCGAAGTTAAGGAAAGGATAACGCTCTTCTATGGAGAATTCTAAGTTAAGGAACCGATAATGATTTTCTATGGAGAATTCTAAGTTAATGAATTCCCTTTAGTCAAGGAACTTGATGAAACCGAGTCCTGAATTAACATCATGGAACGACAGCTTCTGAATTATCGTAAAAGAATACCAAAAGCGTAGAAATGGAAGTACTCGTGCATTTTTCTCAATGTGTTGGTCTAAGAGCGAAGAAAAATGCTGAGGATTATAACATAATACAGCACAGCAAAAGCTCACGAAGTATACCAATCTAGTTAGTATTTTACTAAAATCTAATTAAAATTCGTTTTCTAAATTGCAGAGTATCGTAGAGGAGTGGAAATTACAAGTCTAATTTTAATTAGATTGTATTTTACTATTGTTATCATCAGGAGTCCCCATACTTACTGAACTGTGTTGAAATCACAGCTAGTAACTCGTTTGCGTCAGCCCTGTTGTTTCTGTCAAAATCGTGGCCCCTAAACATATTGTGCCATGCAACCAGACATTGCTGCAGCTCCATAAACTCATCCCACTGCATAAATCCATCTTTTGATCGCTAATTCACAATGGTCAAGGGAAACTTTACTTCAGTTTGAATCTTACAGAATGCTTATAAAATCATTATAAATAAGGTCAGTTTATAAGCTACCTGGTCAATCTAGGTTTGGTTTGGTTTGGTTTGTTTTGTTTAACGTCCTATTAACAGCTAGGATCATTTAAGGACGTGCCAGGTTTTGGAGGTGGAGGAAAGCCGGAGTACCCGGAGAAAAACCACCGGCCTACGGTCAGTACCTGGCAACTGCCCCACGTAGGTTTCGAATTCGCAACCCAGAGGTGGAGGGGTTTATTACAGTTGTACCTCGTGTTGTATCTTGTAGCTACTCGACTCTGTATGACACCCACATATATTATTATGTATTACTAGTTATTCAGTTACCTATACTCTCTGTCCATATTTACTCATTTTAAAGACAGACAAAATATACGCCCTTCTGCAATAGTTCACGCTGATCACTATATATAGATAGATAGCTATTATGGTAAAAGAAGCCTGAGGAACAAGGGGGTCTATCGGGCATTTTATTTTTATAAATACTAACCCCTACTCCTAATTTAGTAGGAGTACGGGCTAATATTTCTTCTATAAATACAAACCCCTTCTCGTAATTAAGTAGTAGTACGGGCTAATATTTTATGCTATAAATACTAACCCCTACTCGTAATTTAGTACGAGTACGGGCTGATATTTCTTCTATAAATACTAACCCCTACTCGTAATTTAGTAGGAAAATGGGCTAATATTTTATTCTATAAATACTAACCCCTTCTCGTAATTAAGTAGTAGTACGGGCTAATATTTTTTCTATAAATACTAACCCCTACTCGTAATTTAGTACGAGTACGGGCTGATATTTCTTCTATAAATACTAACCCCTTTTCGTAATTAAGTAGTAGTACGGGCTAATATTTTTTTTATAAATACTAACCCCTACACGTAATTAAGTAGTAGTACGGGCTAATATTTTATTCTATAAATACTAACCCTTACTTTTAAATTAGTAGGAGTACGAGCTGTGTTTTTCCATTTCTATAAATACTAACCCCTACTCGTAATTAAGTAGTAGTACGGGCTAATATTTTATTCTATAAATACTAACCCTTACTTTTAAATTAGTAGGAGTACGTGTTTTTTTTATTTCTATAAATACTAACTCATACTCTTAATTTAATAGTAGTACGGGCTAATATTTTTTCTATAAATACTAACCCCTTCTCGTAATTAAGTAGTAGTACGGGCTAATATTTTTTCTATAAATACTTACCCCTTCTCGTAATTAAGTAGTAGTACGGGCTAATATTTTTTTTATAAATACTAACCCCTACACGTAATTAAGTAGTAGTACGGGCTAATATTTTATTCTATAAATACTAACCCTTACTTTTGAATAAGTAGTAGTACGGGCTAATATTTTATTCTATAAATACTAACCCTTACTTTTGAATAAGTAGTAGTACGGGCTAATATTTTATTCTATAAATACTAACCCTTACTTTTGAATAAGTAGTAGTACGGGCTATTATTTTTTTTTCTATAAATACTAACCCCTACTCTTAATTTAGTAGTAGTACGGGCTAATATTTTTCTATAAATACTAACCAGATATACAGACGCCTGTAAATCAATCAACTAGCAATGAAACGTGTTTTATGACTCAACAAATGTGTGTGACGTGTTGTTCATAGCCAATCCAACAGCTGAAGTAGTAATTGGATTCTAATGCCTCCGAAACATCAGAAAAGAAGTGGAATGCATGTGTATATTAAGCAGGCTTCAAATTAACTACATATAAATAAATTGTAAAAAAAAAAAACTGCTACAAAGACCCCAAACCCTGGTACTGCAAGTTGAAGCTGAAGCGCTTGAAAACGTGGTCAGGTAATTAAGAAAACGACTCCCTGTTCAAAGACACAGATTTCATAGTATTATAGTGCTGATATGTAGGAAACTTATAATTGTTATTTTCCTTAGACATCATCAAGTGAATTGTTATTATAAACGATTTACATGTCAAAATGCACATTTATAGCTAGCTGCTCAGACGGGAAACTCGTGTAAGAAGTACAATGCTCAATATGTCAACAGATTGGGTATGGGCTGGTCCTTTACACTATCATTGTTTAGTGACATTAACAGCTGATGCAGGTTGCTCAATTAAAAGGATACATCCAACATCGCAAGCATTACTCTGGAACAAAAAAAAAAACCATAATATCAATAACTTTACTTTAATATTTCATTTTTTATGAAACTGGTTACAATATCACTGTGATTCTGATCTACAAGATTCTGTCTGCATGCATCTTCATGTAGATCGGAAAAAATATCCAGATCGGAAAAAATATCCAGATACTTAATTAACTCAATTAATCTTTCATATCTGTCACATTATTCTATTTCTGATATTACAAACCATCACTTTGGTAATCCAAGCTGAAATAAGACATTTTTCCCGGAATATAAAACTACGATGTCATTGTTATATTTAAATGAAGTATTGTAGCCACTCATTAAAACATAAGGCAACGTTTTTTACCATTCCTAAGTATGTCATTTCTGCAACTTAACATAAAAATATTTCAAATAATGATACCTGAAGAAGTAATTAAGGTTTGACATTTGATATACAATATAAAATATTGCTCCGGCTAAACTAAGCTAGGACAAAAATGTACTTACTTACACAACTCCCTGCTCCACGTTACTGTAAATAAAATTAAGACAAGTTATCTAGAATACACATCAATGGTAATCTAAGGCATTTGATGTGCTGTCAAAATATAATTCTGGACAAGCTTTATTTCAAGGTATAAGTAATAAAGATAATAAATTCAATGGGTTTTTTTCTGACTTTGAAAATATTGATTTGATGATTTTTAACGGCAAAATTCATAACAGAAATTCACTTCTTATAATACTCAGATAATTTAAACAGAGATCTTTGATAGTGGTTGTCTACCATTTCCCTTTTCATCAGCTGTTTAGATAATAGTAATATTAAAAACGAGATCTTTGATAGAGGTGGTCTGCCTTTTTATATTATTTTTTTTTACTCACTGCCAAAATAGTTCCTGATCTGGGTGGAGTCGTTCATTATGCTTACGAGGTTCTCTGACTGGATCGCATTTCTCTGCTACAAAGAAAATGACAAAAACAAGACTGTTTACCTTCATAACAGTACAATGTACCATGCCATTTTACTGTAAATCATAGCCTTTTGATAAGGTTGAACATGGTTTTATTAACATGAGAATAATATCAACCGAGGTTAATAAAACCATGCATTAGCCGAAATCAAAAGGCTGTAAAACAAAATGTAGTCATATTATAAAATGATTATTTTGATTTTTAAAAGTCAATGAATGCCAGTAACACTCGGTTATGTAATGATAGAGACTCGTGCTTTGTGAAGCATTTGGAAATACTTAACGTTTAATCACCAAACAATAAAAATAAACTAATACATTAAAATCCATCTGTACACGTATTCTTCAAAAACTATTCAGAGTTATTGCTTAATTGTCATGTTTCAATGGCATGCAAGATATTTGACACTGTTGGACAATACCAAGGGGAAGTATATATATAATTAATCTATTTTTAGAAACACCAAATCAACAAGCATTTAAAAAAGGTGTAAACTTTATTTGTTTTACAATGATTGCGACTAAAGTTATATAAACTCTCTTGGCCGGGATGGAAATGCGCGAGGACTCTTGTAATCACTGTGGGACCAAAACAGTGTACAATGTAGTATGGTAAAGTGACACCCCTCCCCACCTATAGTAATTAAAGTGAGTCGCCTTATATTATTGTTTTCAAGTTTATTTTTGTTTGGTTTTTTTGTTTTGTTTTTGTTTTTTGTTCCATTCATTCTTAATTTTTATCATTTTGATTGATTAGTTTCCTCTACAAACGATGACAATAACAAAAAGAGGTTTGGGGTCTGAAAATTTCGGGCGACTAGTAGTGAAGGGTAAAGTGTTTATTATTGGTGACTTTAATGTTAAAGTAAGAGGTGACCGCTATCAGTTTACTGATAACAATCGATCTCGGTTATTCCAGCAATTTTTAGATAAAACTAACATGATCTCGTTAAATGTTCAATCTGAATGCACGGGTCCCATTTGTACATTTTACCCTGAAACAGATAACTCTACTGCAATTGATCATGTACTCATTGAGTCAAATTCTATAGATCTTACCATGTACTGTAAAGTTTTAGACGACGATGGAAACGTTTCAGAACATTGTCCTATTGTCTGCTCAGTAGGTGTACCCAAATCCTTTACGGGCAATACATCAAGGTGTAACAAATATAAGTGGAAAAAAGCGTTAAGCGATGGTTCAATTTGCAATTACCAATGCTATGTAAAACGTTTACTGGATTGTATCAGAGTACCTACTGGAAATCCATCTGGCCATGATATAGATTGTTATTATAACAATATATGTTCTGCCTTGCTTGAAGCAGCTGATAAGTGTATACCAAAAACTATGTATAAAAAATATCAAAAACCTTATTGGGACGAAAGTCTTACGGTATTACATAATGAAATGTTGCACAAAAGACACTTGTGGATACAATCCGGAAAGCGTAGACAAGATTGTCGAACATTCTCGGAATATAAAAAATATAAAACTAAATTTAGACGTCAACTCAGGAAATCATTTGAATCTTACATGAAGAATCAATTCGCTGAAATTGATAGATCGGGTGATCTTGATCAGAACCTTTTTTGGCAACTTTTTAAAAGCAAAAAGTCAGCCTCAAGGGCTAAACAAACTGAGCTGAAATATGAAGGTAAAGTTTTCAGAGATCCTCATGATATTATTAATGGGCGGCGTCTACATTTTCAACATATATTTAAAAACCATGACGATAAGGAATTTGATTGTCATTTTCGAGATGAGATGGAAAAAAGAATCAAAATGTTAAAATCTAGTATACATTCTGATGAAAATTTGTTTTTACGTGATAATTTTACTTTTAGTGAAATAAATTTAATTTGTAAAAACCTTAAATCAGGTAAAGCAGGTGGTCACGAAGGTCTTGTTTACGAACATATTAAATATGCAGGTCATTCTGTAATTAACCATATACAAAACTTATTTAATCTTGTTGTAAAACATGAATATATCCCGAAAAGTTGGAAACATGGTATTATAGTAACGATGTATAAAGGCCATAGGAAGCCAAAAGATGACCCTAATAGTTATAGGGGAATAACCCTTTTGCCAGTATTTTTTAAAATGTTTGAAGTGGCTATTGCGAAAAGAATTAGCCATGTAATAGAATCTGATGTGTTCCCAAATAAACAGCAGTCGGCATACCAGAAGAATTTATGTAGCCTTTGTACAGCTTTTAATTTACAGGAATGTATTTATTATAATATGGAAAATGGTTCAGATGTATATGTATCGTTTTTAGACAGCTCAAAGGCGTTTGATACCGTTTGGCACGACGGTCTACTTGCAAAATTATATGACATTGGCCTTACCGGTAAAGTGTGGAATATTTTAAAGTTTATGTACACGGATATAAACAGTTCCGTATTTTTTAATGGTTTAATCTCCGCTCCAGTAAAGATGGAGCGCGGGATCTTACAAGGAGGGGCTCTCTCAGCCAAAATGTACTTAATTTTTATTAATGACCTATTAGATGAAGTAGAAAGATGTGGTAGGGGCGCTATGATTATCGATAAAACTGTAAATATTCCAACCCAAGCAGACGATATATGTTTAGTAAGCACAAATATTACAAGTTTAAATAAAATGTTAACTATTTGTGAATCATACAGTCGCAAATGGCGATTTTTGTATTCAGCCTCAAAAAGTAAAGTTGTTGTATTTTCAAATAAAAGAACCATAACCATTAACTGTACTTTACGCCTCTATGATAACATATTGCCAGTTGTTTCGGAGATTACTCATGTAGGCATCTTATTAAATGATAAACACAATTCCATTGAAAGAACAAAACAAGCATGCACTAAATTAAAAAGTGGCACTATGGCCCTTTTACGTTCTGGGGTACATCAATGCGCATTAAACCCTTTAACTATAGCTAAAATTTTAAAAATTAAAGTATACCCATCTGCACTCTACGGATGTGAACTGTGGGTACTTTCAAATACTGAATTATTGATGCTAGAAAGAGCTCAACACTTTATTGTAAAGTCAATTCAAGGTTTTGGGAAAAGAACAAGAACTGATATGTGTACTTCCTTGATTGGATGGCTCTCTATAGAAGCGTACATTGATATTAAAAAACTTTTGTATTTAGGTAGGATCTGCAGAATGAATAGAAATAACTTAATCTGCAGAGTATTCATTTCGAGATTTTTTATGTACATAGTGAGCAACTGTAGTCAAAAAGGTTTTATACCCGATATCGTTAGAATACTTAAGAAGTATAACTTATATGAATATATTGTACTTTTTCTTGATGATGGTAGCTTTCCAAACAAAATACACTGGAAGTCATTGATTTATAAATCTGTATCTAATTATGAAACTAATGCTTGGTTGCATAGAATGTCTAATGACGCAGACTTCACACGATTTTTATTGCTGCATGACGATCTTAAACCTCATTATTTATGGCAATTAGCTTTGCGTCATCCAAATTTTCTTTATAATATTGGATACATAATGAAATTGATTGTAACTGTTCGGGTAAGTAATGTTCAGCTTTTATGTCACCACTGTGGCCTTTTCTACACAGATTTTGTAACTCATGTTATTTTGCAGTGTTCTGTAACGGATAATATCCGTGATAATCTATGGTGTATTATAGCATCCATTTCAAGTATAGAACTAAGTACATATCTGCATTCACTACCTGATTATTCATTAATACATATTTTACTAGGTGGTCCAATGAACCATCAGGTGAATGAATCTGATCATGAAGAATTTAGATTAGAGTCCATATATGCCATTAAACGAATGTTTGATTTGTACACATAATTAATACATGTAGTATCATATATATATATATATATATATATATATATATTTATGTACATGGAATATAAGACATATATATTACTCAACTTATATCTACGATAATTAACTACATGTATATGTATATAACATTATATTGTGAACTCGCATGCACTTTTTTGCTTGATATCACTATGTAAATAGTCACGTATTATCTACGTTACATTGATTGTATTTGTATTATCATGCTCTTCTTTGTGGAGGAAATAAAGATGATAATAATATTATTGTTTTCAAGTTTATTTTTGTTTGGTTTTTTTGTTTTGTTTTTGTTTTTTGTTCCATTCATTCTTAATTTTTATCATTTTGATTGATTAGTTTCCTCTACAAACGATGACAATAACAAAAAGAGGTTTGGGGTCTGAAAATTTCGGGCGACTAGTAGTGATTTGAAGAAATTACACAATGCCTATTTCCCCTATTGGGCCTTGTCTCTCTTGTCCAACGGAGCAGTGCTCTTTTATGTAAAAATGTTTCATTTCGCAAAGGAAGTTTCTGATCAACTTTAGTCAAAATCTGGTCAGTCGTTAATTAAAAGTGGAGATTTTAGGAACAGTGGATGGGTGACGGATACCTTGTCATGGCACATGACTTCGGACACGGTGAGCTTAATGAATATATTGAAAATTAACCTTATTAGTTGATAACATTCAATGGAGTAATTCTACTGTGTTGGATATATGTAACACAAGTATGTGTACAATTCGAATCCATTGTTTTTTCGGTTGGAGAATTGCCCCACAGAGGATTTTTCAGGTACATCAAGGGGAATCAAATGTCAGTAAGGAGAGTCGCTTTTTATGTGGGAGGATGTCTCCAGAGTCAATTTTTTCAGGCTGTGTTGGAAAGTTATGCTGTATACATGTATTCGTAGATGGCTTATAACAAAAACGTGTACACCACGGAACATTAGATATTATTTTATTATTATTATTTTTTCAGATCTATGTATGAATTCCATTCCTATATTTTCTCACACAGGTCATGAAGCGTTTGGCCACTACACGTAGTTCGAAGCATTGTCGCATTAGAAAGAAGAATATGGACAAAACAGCATAAATAACCATAATTACCTAAAGGTGTATACTTACCCTATTTTGAGCGTTACATTGGACAGCATTGGTGAAGAGAACTTGTAGTTCATCTGGACTTCTGAATCCAAGTGCCTGGGGGAAAATATTTCATTATGCCAAGAGTGAGGAATACTTAAATAACAGTAGTAACACTCCATGTGATCAATAGATTAACATTTGTGTGACAATATCAGGAGAAAAAAAGGTTAAGATGTGTGAGGTCAATGTGAGGTTAGGGTGAGGTCAAGATGGAATGCAGGAGGTCAGGGGGATATCAGAGTAAGATGTGTAATAAAGTCAATGTGATGTCAAGGTGAGGTCAAGGCGAGAGGTGAAATGCAGTTTAAGGTGAGGCATGTAATGGAGGTCAAGGTGAGAGTATTATATATATATGATATGAATCCAGTAGTCCAGCAATTAAGTATCGTACAGTACATGTATATATCAACAGGTTGAAAACTCCCTCGAAATACAAGCAAAATGAACAGATTTCAAACGAAAGTTGTGGGTATAATCAGAGAAATAATATATGTCTCTGGTATAATCAGAAAAAGAGGAGCGGTTATCAATTAATTATACAAAAATCCGAAATCTTGTTTTTTTTTATACTGGGTACACTCAATCGTAAAATACAAAGTTATCCCGCACAATCAATATTGTCTTGGCTTTCTGGAGTTCCCAACCTGGTCAGGTTTAATTAAAGCACACTGTAGCACCGAAGGCGACAGTGCACATGTTGGACATGGGTAGTTTTATATTACAAAATTAACCAGAAATACCAATAGATAAAACCTATAAGGTATACTATTTCTGACTATTTTTAATATATAAGACTGTCTTGATCTATATAATAATGTCCCCGTTGTGTATACAGCTGTATGGGTACATGTATCTTCGCTAACCAAGGGTTACTCTAAGCTAAGCTTTAATAGAGCTTAGCGTACAGTAAACATTGGTTAGCGAATTCGAAGATAGGGTACATTAGCTGCGATAACGTAGCTCTGAACGACGGACGGACAATTACTGACAGATGGTCGTCGTCAGACGGAGAGCCGAAGATCGAGCATTGTAGGCAGGGTATGAATATTCGTTCTACAATGTAGGGGTACATGTGTACTATACATGTATGTCGCTATATCTTGTAGATCATGTAAAACATCTAATAAAACTGCGCTGCGTGGAATGTTACCCACCTGCCAGGCGTTACATTGGAATGCATTCTGCTGCAACACCTGTCCATACCCGCCGTAATGTTGGCTTGGTTGTTGATAGTGTTGGTAGTTCTGTTGATAGTACGCCATTTTTCTGGATCTCTCTAACGCTTGTATGACAGGTGCTTGTTTACGCTGTTGCTAGGCATGTCAAACTAATAAATAGATCGACACCGTACACCGTACTCTTATATCCGTCATACGAATGTTTACGAACATTACACACAATTTCATGGATAATATGGTCAATGTGTTGTTAAAAATGTATAACTGAGAATTTGATCAATATGTTTCATTTTGTTACGAATTTATGCTTGGCAGATATGTTTTCTGTTGGTTGTGGAAATATAAATTTTATGCAAATTCAGAATTTTTAGATTGAATGCCCATACAAAAGTACAAAAATAAATGAAAAAATGAAATAAAATAAAATAATTAAATAAAAACGTCAATGAAAAAATACCATTTATTATATAAAAAATTATATAAAAATTATACAAAATATCCGCAAAATTCTATAGTAGTAAGACTTGCCTCCCCTTTCTTGGTGTACAGTATGTACATTTAAGTTTCAGGAATTAAGGCCATGCAGATCACATGAAGAACTGTTCTCTGAATGTAAAGGAATTTCAACTTAAGTCAACAAAGTCCATTTGAAAACGAATGATCATTACAGAATATCCATACAAAATGAATGCATAATTTTAATAGTATAACATATACTGTAACAGTAAAACTCAATTGACAATGTGTCGAACATGTTTAAATCGATTTAATAACAAGAATATAAGAACAAAACAAAAAAAGCTAAATGATAAAAATTCTGTTAAGATTGAAATATTTTCAACACTTGATTATCAAAAAAAAAAATAAAATGCTG
This sequence comes from Pecten maximus, assembly GCF_902652985.1. Classification (NCBI taxonomy): domain Eukaryota; kingdom Metazoa; phylum Mollusca; class Bivalvia; order Pectinida; family Pectinidae; genus Pecten; species Pecten maximus. Next base: position 3,437,881 of record NC_047029.1, on the reverse strand, counting down.
CTTACCTGGGATATATTCAGGTTTTTTTTAAATATCTAAAATTCAAATTTTGAAAGTAAAAAACAAATCATAAATAGTAAAACGGTGCCTTAAGCCTAACCAATAACCATAACCATACCTACACATATTAAGTTTTTCTGATAGCAAACTTGTAGAGCTTTGAAGCCTCGCTATTACACAAAGACAGAAAGTGATGCCAAAACTCAATTGACAATAAATAAAAACACTTGTTGATATTTTAATTGTTTATTCATACTATTACAGTGCAAAAAAGTGCTGATATGTCAGTTCCACAAGGAAAGTCAACAATTTTTCCTTTCAATTTTATTATCTATGAGATAGTTTTGTAAACTCTTCACATACAATAAAATGACTTTAAATGAACATTTTGTAAAATATATAGCACAGATTTGTCAATAAAATATAGAATATAGCGCTATTTCTCAGTCAATTTGTCAATATACATGTAGAGAGAGAATGTCTCTTTAATTTGTGAACATTAAGACATATAATATGGAGAATTTTCTTGTATATTTTGCCTTTCTAATGTAATAATGTCTTAGTATTTCTACTAATTAATATCAAATGTCAGTATAATGCAGACAAAGTCTAGTGAATGTCAATGTCTAGTTAATTTACCAAAACAATAGGCAAAGCTTAGATAAAATTCAGTGTAATATATAGACAATATGTCCATGCAGTTAATCTACGAAATAATTAAGTGTACCGTTATTTCATTTGTGCATTAGATATACACTGTACATCTCAAAATGAACTTACATTTTTTCCACCCTAATGACATACATGTATTACAATTTTATTTGTGTTTTATCCGAGATGTTGGGAGTCCAGACGACAAGACAGCACATACCCCCCTGGAAAATATACATCCTGTGTTACAATATGACTACTAGTATACTATATAACTTTTAAGATGTACAATTTGTACAATTATTTCACAATGGTATTAATAACTTTGAGTCTCTCTTACTAATACCTGATATTCAGAATTTAACATAAGACACTAACCAGACATGAGAATATTATCCTCCTGAGATTGTATGTTATATATAAGTATAATAATAGGTGGCACATTGGTAAAACACTCAAATGTCTAATTAATTTTCACTTTAGTAGGTGCCAGGAGTTTGATTACCAATCAGATGTGAAAAAATGGGCGGGTCACCTGCCGAACCATGTGGGTTTCCCTGGCTACTCCTGTTTCCTCACAGTAAGACCCTTCGGTTACTTCAATCGGGCCAACTACAGCGATTATAATATCGGTTAGTATAGCTTGTTTCGCAATTGTTGTGAAATAAATAAATTTCACATTTACATTGACTGGGCACTTGAAGATGACTCTACATCATAAAGCTTGTAGAAGTCATCATCACAACCCCAACCTATGAAACCAGCATATGTTCCATATTATTTTATCACATACAAATCTCCACAGATATTACTGTACAGGTTTTGAATAAAGTTTTTCTTTGGGTATAATATTTTATTTGAAGATTTGAAATAATATAACTATCTAAACAATATCACCTTTTCAGCAACATTTTGTGACATAATTTAGCAATATCTAATTAAATATTAATTACATCTTGTACAAAGCAAAGACAAAAGGAAGATATTCTGATTTTGATATAAACACATGCAAAGTCAACAGTACACTACATACATGTACATATATATAGCCTAGCTGTACGAAAAGGGGATAAGTCAAGTACATGTTTTGACCAAGTGTAGCTTCACAGTCAAGTCAGTCACATATTTCAAACAACATCATTTTTATTTCACATTCAAATAGTAACTTATTTGATCACAAACACATATATCCAAGATAACTTTAATTACATCTTAAACTTCACACTTTTCGTGACATAATACATTCAATACATGCACATTTCTACTACACAACATTTGGTGACATCACACATCATTCACATAATTGATGATAACTATACAACAACAACTTCTAAAAATTCATCAACAAGAACACAAACGAGTTCTAACACACACACCACAAAGAGTCTGTAATAACTACATCAGCTCTGTCTGAGGAGAATGATATATTCTACTCTGAGTGAGATTGGACGGCACTCTGGTTTGAAGAGCATTATAATAGTGTGTTTACATATTTGGCACCCATACTTTTTTGCATACATCACATGACCTTCAAGGTCAACTGAAAAAACAGGGAGTCAAAATACAGCATGTAAATACATTGGCAACACTTCGGCCCTACAAAACATGTAGCATATATAGATGTAGCATATAGAGCAAACATTAATTGGCAACACTTAGATCTTATAAGCAATAATTAATAAATTTTAAATAAAATAAATACAGCTCTCTAATTTAAAAGTTAATGTAAAAGATGGAAATCATTATATTTTCATTATAATTCTTTCAGATTCTCACATCACAAATTACATTACTTATTACTATTTACATGGATGAACACATCGATCAGTATCAGTGAAAAAGCATACAATAATAATATTTCACCTGGACAATCTACATGGACTACTAGAGGACCCATTACCATAGTAAACTTTGATCTCCTATCCCTGGGGTTAACTTTTATATATGTCCAGCCAACTTTTGAAATAAACATTTCTAAATATCATGTTCTTTTGCATGCTCTGGATGCATATCATATTTCATTTACTAGTGTTAGCAAGTTATGGTGAAATCTTATATAATTAGAATATGACTGTACTACATTTCAATAAAGAGTAAGGGAAAATAACAACTGAATCAAATCCAATATCAATAAAGATTATAAAACTCCTAAAACAACAGGGTTAAATTCTATTTGTAACCAATGCACTCTCATTTATTGTAAAAATATTTGACAGTAAATCCAAGTAAAGTTTCCCCCTGAATATCATTATGGACAGGTATAATTAATCAATCCAATATCAAATGATGATAACATTTTACCCCAAGTATCGGTCAACCCTCTGCAGCAAGATGATACTGGTATATTGGCACAAGGGTCAGTATCATTGATCAAATGTACAATGTACTTGATTTCACAGTAAGAAAATCAAACTTTTGATAACCATAGGGACTTGACACATTCCTATGACCCAGAGTGAAATATTAACCACAGCAGCTAAACCACAGATCTGTGTTGGGGTCAGACCCTGGGATAAAAATTTCATTCTGGGTAAAAGGAACGCTTCAAACCCCTGTGTTAACAAGTTATTGCTCATAGAGTCTTATAATTCTTCAGTACTCAACTGAAGCACCAACGATTAATTGCTTTATATCTAGTTCAGCAGGTTGTTGTATTGCTGTATAATAATAAATGTACATTTATTACATTCTATATTTTTAACCTTCTATTGAATAATCACACTTAGTATTGCTTCTCATAATTATATACCGGGTATAGATCTAGATCTTACAAGTTAAATTTTGTACCAATACATACACAAAGACACTATTTTCTGTTGAATTGTATGTACATACTTCATTGTTATAAATCATACACATACATCATGTTATATGACTGGTGTATGGCATTACTTAAGTATTGTTATGTTTTGTATGATTATAATTCTTTTTCATTGACTATTGGTTTTGTATATCACACAGGGTTTTGATCATAGACTTATCCCGGTAGTGTTATTTGCCACACAGGGCCCTGTATTGTTAACTGATATATATGCATGATACACAGGGTCCTATATCATTAACTGTTGGCTTGTATGACACAGGGTCCTGTATGGTTGACTGATGTATATGTATGAAACACAGGGGCCTGTATTGTTGACTAATGTGTATATCTAACACAGGGGCCTTTATTGTTGACTGATGTATATATATAACACAGGGTCCTGTATTGTTTTACTAATATATATAACACAGGGTCCTGTATTGTTGACTAATATATATAACACAGGGGCCTGTATTGTTGACTTGGTTTGGTATGATACACAGGGTCTTCTACAATTTTTGTACCACCGACTGTTAGTTTTATTTGACACAGGATCCAGAATCACTGACTTGGTTTTAAATAACAGAGGGTCCTGTATTGTTTGTTTTGTATGACACACAGGGTTCTGCATTTTTAACTTGGTTTGGTATGATACACAGGGTCCTATTAATTGACCTGGTTTTGTATGACATTCAGATTCCAGTATCACTGACTTTGTTTTGTATGACAAACAGGTTCCAGTATTACTGACTTGGTTTCCAGTATTAAACTCAGCAGGGTACATGTATTCCATAATTGAATATGATACAAGGAGTCCTGTTAAGTCTGTTTGGTTACACATGGTTGATTTTGAATGACACCGGGTTCTGCATCGTTGAGGGTCGATTTTGTATAACACACAGGGTTCTTTATTGTGGAGGTTTGATTATATTTTGAATGACACACAGGATTCTGTATCACAGACTTGGTTTTGTATGACACAGGACCCTGTATTGCTTGTTTTGTAACACAGGGTTTTGTATTGTTTGTTATGTATCACAGGGTTCTGTATTGCTAATTTCTGCTTCATTTTACAAACAGCATTTCATATCCATGGCTTTATAGTTAATATTAAAGCTATTTGTTCTGATGATCCTAGACCCTGATGAGTCACCGGTGTTCTATATAACTGTAAGCTTTATCCTCCATATTATAAAAAACCTGTTACAGTATCCTTGTCAGCAGCCATTTGTAAATGCCATCACTGTACAGGTACTTCTATCCTGGTTTATCTTAACATCATACATTGGTACTCTGATCATGACTGTGTTTAACAATTCCACTGTAAGATCAACAAATATGAGAAATATTCTTTGGTATTCCAGTTGTATATGATGAGTTTTCCCTTGTCATAACAATGGTTCTGTTCCATTCCAGTCAACAACACAACCTTTCCACCTGTAAATATTATAATTATCATACATAAACCACAGAATCAGTAAAACTATTGACGTCACCCTGGTAGACTACTTGCCCCTCCCTTCCAACCCATGATTACCTAGGGACAATTTGTCTGCATCTCTACATCAGACTAGTGAAACAGAGGACCTGGGTTGATCCCAAGCCTCTAGTGAAGCTATCAAGAAATTACAAGTAGCCTGCTACATGTACAGTTATCTTAGTATAAGTAGCCACTTGGAGATTTATGAAATTCTGACAAAAAATAATTAGTCTTGATCTCACAAGCATCTCAATGTTACTCAAGAAAAACTTTGGTGGAGGTTTATACTGCAGAAACATACTGGGTTTTTGTTACTAAAGCAATATATGTGCCTAGCCAGCCCCTGCTAAAATAGTAACAGTGATCTTAACCTTGACCCAAAAACCCTGAAAGTTGAACTTCCCGATATAGTATACTATAGTCTTTTTTGTTATGAGAAGTTTGATCAAAATCCCTCAAGGAATGAAACCACTAGAGAACCAACAAACTTCGGCGTTAAGTACATACGTACAAGACAGATGAAGAGGAAACATAATTGTTCAAAAGTCCTTCTGGTAGAGGATTAATAAGGAGTATGTAGTGATAAGGTATTATAGGTTGTAGCTGGAAGAAGAAAACTTACTTGGTTCTAATGCAGTGTTCCATTGGGGGCACTAAGTCCTCTTCTCCTTTTTCGTATTTCATTGTCGTGTCTGCAACACAGAAATCCAGAAATGCAATAGACCAGGTAACTAAATACACACCTTTCATGTCAAAATAGAGACATATATTTCCCATGAAAAATGTCAGATCAAACAAATCACATCACACAACCACTATTCACTTAAGATACTGAATACATGATATACTCATAATACTAACAAGTTTAATGAACTATTTGCCAATAAGTTAAGTAGTGGTAGAAAAAATAAATTTACAGTAAAAAAACAAAGTTTGGTAATGAGGTCAGTACATTATTGTTAAGTAGCGATGGTTAAACCTGTCCACCAACAGGGATAGATGCCCTGATTTCTATCACTGTACCTACATTGATTAAATTCCATTGTGGAGGTACAAGTACCATCAACTGATGACAGATCATTCCAGCTATGATATCGACCAACAAATACAAGCATATTGGGTAAAGCAATACATGTCCCAGAACGCCCCTCCCACCTTATAAATAGACAGTGAACTGGACCCCAAAACCATGAAACTCGAACATGTCGGAGATATTATGGTCCTTTAATATAAATCATTGTGTACAATTTTCATCAAAATTCCTCAGAGAATGAAGCCACGAGAGTGGTGACAAACTTTGGCGTTACGTTCATATGTCTGTACATACGTACAAGACGGACAGAGAGGAAACCAATAGTCCCCTTGCTTTCACTGGTTGGGAACTAATGACCAGATAATCATAGTACTGATATATACTGACCAATGGTCAGCTTGATAAGTTCCTGCTGTCTGGCCAGGCCGTCGTAGTAGAATAGGTCAAACCTTCGCTCTGCCTTCCAGTTACTGACCAACTCTTTATTCAAAGAGAATAGGACACTGAAATGGCTCTCACTGCAAATCACCCAGATAGGGAAACGTGGTGTCTTCAGGTACGTCCCCACCTGTCAACATATAATCAGATAAAATCTGTACAAGACAACCTTAAGATAGGGAAGCATGGACTATTTAACATGTTTTTCACATGTTTTTCACAGTAATCCTATTTAAAAGTTATGTTTAAGAAAATAATTAAATAAAATGTACCTGGCAGGATCCATAATGCTCAAAGAGAGATAACAGGCCTGTGTCGGAGCGGGTGTTGGGGCCCTTCAGGATGGTGCCAGGGGAGCCGTCACCAGATTCCAGCTCAACAACATCATTGAACACATTAGACACTGCCCTGCCAGTCATTATCAGATTCACCATGTCCTGTACATCAAAAACATCATTACTCTAAAGCAAAACATACATGTATGTATACTTGCTTCATAAAAACAAAACCTACCAAACATATAACTTACTTGTACCTGGGAACATATTACTTACATGTACCTGGGAACACATCACTTACATGTACCTGGGAACACATTACTTACATGTACCTGGGAACATATTACTTACATGTACCTGGGAACACATTACTTACATGTACCTGGGAACACATCACTTACATGTACCTGGGAACATATTACTTACATGTACCTGGGAACATATTACTTACATGTACCTGGGAACACATCACTTACATGTACCTGGGAACATATTACTTACATGTACCTGGGAACATATCACTTACCTGGGAACACATTACTTATATGTACCTGGGAACACATCACTTACATGCACCTGGGAACACATCACTTACATGTACCTGGGAACATATTACTTACATGTACCTGGGAACATATCACTTACCTGGGAACACATTACTTATATGTACCTGGGAACACATCACTTACATGTACCTGGGAACACATTACTTATATGTACCTGGGAACACATTACTTACATGTACCTGGGAACATATCACTTACATGTACGGTACCTGGGAACACATTACTTACATGTACCTGGGAACACATCACTTACATGTACCTGGGAACACATTACTTACATGTACCTGGGAACACATTACTTACATGTACCTGGGAACACATCACTTACATGTACCTGGGAACATATTACTTAAATGTACCTGGGAACACATTACTTACATGTACCTGGGAACACATTACTTACATGTACCTGGGAACATATTACTAACCTGGGTACACATTACTTACATGTACCTGGGAACACATTACTTACATGTACCTGGGAACACATTACTTACATGTACCTGGGAACATATTACTTACCTGGGTACACATTACTTACATGTACCTGGGAACACATTACTTACATGTACCTGGGAACACATTACTTACATGTACCTGGGAACACATTACTTACATGTACCTGGGAACACATTACTTACATGTACCTGGGAACACATTACTTACATGTACCTGGGTACACATTACTTACATGTACCTGGGAACATATTACTGTACCTGGGTACACATGACTTACATGTACCTGGGAACACATTACTTACATGTACATGGGAACACATTACTTAAATGTACCTGGGAACACATTACTTACATGTACCTGGGAACACATCACTTACATGTACCTGGGAACACATTACTTACATGTACCTGGGAACATATTACTTACATGTACCTGGGAACACATTACTTACATGTACCTGGGAACACATCACTTACATGTACCTGGGAACATATTACTTACATGTACCTGGGAACATATTACTTACATGTACCTGGGAACACATCACTTACATGTACCTGGGAACATATTACTTACATGTACCTGGGAACATATCACTTACCTGGGAACACATTACTTATATGTACCTGGGAACACATCACTTACATGCACCTGGGAACACATCACTTACATGTACCTGGGAACATATTACTTACATGTACCTGGGAACATATCACTTACCTGGGAACACATTACTTATATGTACCTGGGAACACATCACTTACATGTACCTGGGAACACATTACTTATATGTACCTGGGAACACATTACTTACATGTACCTGGGAACACATCACTTACATGTACCTGGGAACATATCACTTACATGTACGGTACCTGGGAACACATTACTTACATGTACCTGGGAACACATCACTTACATGTACCTGGGAACACATTACTTACATGTACCTGGGAACACATTACTTACATGTACCTGGGAACACATCACTTACATGTACCTGGGAACATATCACTTACATGTACCTGGGAACATATTACTTAAATGTACCTGGGAACACATTACTTACATGTACCTGGGAACACATTACTTACATGTACCTGGGAACACATTACTTACATGTACCTGGGAACATATTACTTACCTGGGTACACATTACTTACATGTACCTGGGAACACATTACTTACATGTACCTGGGAACACATTACTTACATGTACCTGGGAACATATTACTTACCTGGGTACACATTACTTACATGTACCTGGGAACACATTACTTACATGTACCTGGGTACACATTACTTACATGTACCTGGGAACATATTACTGTACCTGGGTACACATGACTTACATGTACCTGGGAACACATTACTTACATGTACATGGGAACACATTACTTAAATGTACCTGGGAACACATTACTTACATGTACATGGGAACATATTACTGTACCTGTACCTGGGAACACATTACTTATAATACATGTACATGCCTGGGTGCATATGACTTACCTGGGTACAGTATCCATGGGCTCCCATCAGTTTACCTGATGGTTCATCCATATCACTTCTTACTCTGTAAGAAATATAATCTTTACATAAGTAAACACTAACTTCAAGTTGATGAATTGTTAATTACAAGAAAAAGGATTGGGATTTAAAACCAATAAATTAAACCATATAATTATATAACCTTTATCGATATACACTGAAAGATATATAGAGATTTGAAATTTCCTTTAAATAACTTTCAAGAAGTTCGTTATTTTGTCAGTATTCTCTGATGGTATTTGACATTTTATAGCACCGAACTATATTCGATGATACTTACAAATCCATAAATCTGGACATGATACATGAGTACAGAGCCAGAATCACTCCACTTGTACCATCCAGCTCAAACTGTCAACACAAAACACAGGCAGAGTTATTTCTAGTTTTCAATGCATGATTGTTATATTTATATGCTTGAAATGTTAGACAATTTTTAAACTTTACAAAATTTTGTAATAGATTTGATAAATAAGTATTCCAAATCTCTTTTTCAGACTGTTTTGAATTGTACAGTCGTAGCATTGGTGTGGATTCAAGTGAAAAAGTAACACCTTTAATAGTCCTGCTTCCATTCCTTCGTCACAGTTTGACAAAAATACAACACACATCAATTCTGATACTCGCCTGACTCAAATTCTGGGTGACAAAACTCTTCAGTTCTGCATGAGTTTTAAAGTGGTTGATCATCAACTGTAAGTTAACAATGAAGGAAATGAATTAAAGGCATGTAGCTTTGTCTAATTTGTTGGTTCATTCTAAACTTCTTATGGCTATTGAAATAACTACCTGACCCCAAGACTACACAATAAATCACCTCTATACATGGTTGGATTACCTTCCTACTACTTCTATGTAATTTATTCTGAATCAATAAATTCTATAGGGGGTACCCCTTAACCAAACCCGGAGTCCTGGGGTGGGGTAGATGTTTTACTGGGATAACCCTAACAAACCTGGAGTCCTGGGGTGGGGTAGATGTTTTACTGGGATAACCCTTAACCAAACCTGGAGTCCTGGGGTGGGGTAGATGTTTTACTGGGATAGCCCTTAACAAACCTGGAGTCCTGGGGTGGGGTAGATGTTTTACTGGGATAGCCCTTAACAAACCTGGAGTCCTGGGGTGGGGTAGATGTTTTACTGGGATAGCCCTTAACAAACCTGGAGTCCTGGGGTGGGGTAGATGTTTTACTGGGATAACCCTAACAAACCTGGAGTCCTGGGGTGGGGTAGATGTTTTACTGGGATAGCCCTTAACCAAACCTGGAGTCCTGGGGTGGGGTAGATGTTTTACTGGGATAGCCCTTAAACAAACCTGGAGTCCTGGGGTGGGGTAGATGTTTTACTGGGATAGCCCTTAACAAACCTGGAGTCCTGGGGTGGGGTAGATGTTTTACTGGGAAAGCCCTTAACAAACCTGGAGTCCTGGGGTGGGGTAGATGTTTTACTGGGATAACCCTAACAAACCTGGAGTCCTGGGGTGGGGTAGATGTTTTACTGGGATAGCCCTTAACAAACCTGGAGTCCTGGGGTGGGGTAGATGTTTTACTGGGATAACCCTAACAAACCTGGAGTCCTGGGGTGGGGTAGATGTTTACTGGGATAGCCCTAACAAACCTGGAGTCCTGGGGTGGGGTAGATGTTTTACTGGGATAGCCCTTAACCAAACCTGGAGTCTGGGGTGGGGTAGATGTTTTACTGGGATAGCCCTTAACCAAACCTGGAGTCCTGGGGTGGGGTAGATGTTTTACTGGGATAACCCTTAAACAAACCTGGAGTCCTGGGGTGGGGTAGATGTTTTACTGGGATAGCCCTTAACAAACCTGGAGTCCTGGGGTGGGGTAGATGTTTTACTGGGATAGCCCTTAACCAAACCTGGAGTCCTGGGGTGGGGTAGATGTTTTACTGGGATAGCCCTTAACCAAACCTGGAGTCCTGGGGTGGGGTAGATGTTTTACTGGGATAACCCTTAAACAAACCTGGAGTCCTGGGGTGGGGTAGATGTTTTACTGGGATAACCCTTAACCAAACCTGGAGTCCTGGGGTGGGGTAGATGTTTTACTGGGATAACCCTAACAAACCTGGAGTCCTGGGGTGGGGTAGATGTTTTACTGGGATAACCCTTAACCAAACCTGGAGTCCTGGGGTGAGGTAGATGTTTTACTGGGATAGCCCTAACAAACCTGGAGTCCTGGGGTGGGGTAGATGTTTTACTGGGATAACCCTTAACCAAACCTGGAGTCCTGGGGTGAGGTAGATGTTTTACTGGGATAGCCCTAACAAACCTGGAGTCCTGGGGTGAGGTAGATGTTTTACTGTGATAACCCTAACAAACCTGGAGTCCTGGGGTGGGGTAGATGTTTTACTGGGATAACCCTAACAAACCTGGAGTCCTGGGGTGGGGTAGATGTTTTACTGGGAAAGCCCTTAACCAAACCTGGAGTCCTGGGGTGAGGTAGATGTTTTACTGTGATAACCCTAACAAACCTGGAGTCCTGGGGTGGGGTAGATGTTTTACTGGGATAACCCTAACAAACCTGGAGTCCTGGGGTGGGGTAGATGTTTTACTGGGATATCCCTAACAAAACTGGAGTCCTGGGGTGGGGTAGATGTTTTACTGGAAAAGCCCTAATTGGTGACCCTTGTAAAATGGTGTAAAGTATTTCAGACTTTGGCAGAGTTTGCAGGGTTGATATTGATGTCTTCCCTTGGCAGCGAATTAAGATGCAGTGACTTAATGAAGGAATGAACACAAGAGACTTTATTTACCGTTTCTGTTAAATCGTCTTGTTTAAATTTCCCTTTCCCTGTCTGGAACTGAGGTTTTCCTGAAGGACTGAAAGTTAGATTTAACAACTGAAGTCGAATACTGATCAACAGCAAGACAAAAACATCATGATGGACTGAAAATACAGTTTAAATTCAGACAATCAATCCATGTCACTATCACTTATAATAAGCTTTTCACTGATAGGAAATGATATAAAGTAACAAAAGATCATCTGGTACTGTTAAAAACAAAATGTAGCTTTTTGCTACTGTAACAGCATATAAGAAAATAAACTTGAAACAGGCACTCCGAATGAACATTAAAAAATTATTTTCTACAGCAAAATATTAAATCAACAGTACGGCTTTAGGCATTTAAGTTTTTTCTATACTGCCTTAGGCATTTAAGATTTTTCTGTACATATATAGACCTTCTAGATTTTTCAGTACACATTTAGACAGTACTTAGGGAACTGATGATATTTTTCTTCAAAACTCTGTATCCAACAATATCATATGTGGACATTTAAACCTTATAAACATAATAAAAATTATGTCAATATTTATATGTGTATCGTGTGCGCCACTTACAGGACTACAACTGCTGTCTTATTCTCACCGGCCCTCCAGAAGATTCGTGCCAGAGCTGTCGCCAGGCAGCCACTACGCTCGTCTATACTGGGGTCACTGCTATAAACAATACAAATACATCAACTGTTCATGACTGAAACACAATAAAGATACAAATCCACTACAGTAGTGATAGAATCTACAAAACAGTTGACTTATTCTAAATTTACTTACAATCTACTGAATGGTACCGGAGTGTCACCAAACAGCATCTCCCGTAGGACACAGGCCTGAACAGCTGCCAATACACCACATGGTCCACCCTATAAGTACCATGGCCCGTCACATGTTAGCTTTGTGACAGTAGGATTCATATATTGTACAGAAGTTCATAATAAATTACATACATGTATACTACAGTCATGAATCTTAATGATCTTATAATTAGTTAATGTTATATAATTTGGTTATTGAGAATATCGTAAGATTATATATAATCTCAATCTTATTGCCAGAAACCAAGCATTAGATATCTAAATCTGACCTTTTTCTGTACAATGCCGAATTTGAGACTAGGAAGATCACAGAAAGTAAAGCTCTGGTACCGCCACTCATCATTAAAGTTCTGGTTGGCATGGCCAAATATGATCGTCTTCAGATTCTGTAAATAAGACACAAAGATAAAACAGAAACATGTTTATTGTTTATCTTTGTTAATTATGACATTGACACCAGGTAAGCCACTAATTAGGGCCATTAAGCACATACATGTATATATGATTTAAAAATATCATTGTTTTTGACTTAAACAAATTGTGAATCATATGAGAGTTATTGTTTTTTCTGTAGTAGTTGCACCAGTCTTTTGCAAAATTACTTCCCTGCATATATGCCAATTATTTTGTACAGCTGCATAGAATGAAATGCTTAGCATAAAGCCAAATGATACCCTGTAGTATCCCAAATTTCCTCTGGACCCAACACCATGTCTGGTGTAGGGCTAGCCTGAGTTTCCTCTGGCCCTGACACCATGTCTGGATGTCTTGATATCTTTAAACTGCTGAAAAAGATTACAAAACAGCTGACAAGACTTACAACAGCTGTCTGTAGAGTTATAGGCCGAGCAGCCACAAGGTTTTGAATTGGTCGTCCTACAGGAAGTCTCGGCCCAAGGTCAAGGTTTGAAACTTCATTGTCAAGGTCATCCACATCTCCAATCTCCACATCACCAACTTTGGTTGAGGTAGATTTAAAAGAGGAAGGCCTACTAAAAAAAATAAAATCATTTTGTTGAAAAAATTTTAAGGAAGAGGAAAACTTGTAAAGTCAAACAATTGTTTAATTATGACCTATGGTATACACTGAACTACCTACCTCTGTGGCTGTGATTCTACCTACCTCTGTGGCTGTGAATCCCGTGAGGACGAATTTTTACTGATACTTGATTTATCAACACTATAGTGAGTCTCCTCCTTCTCAAAAGAGTTCTGACGACGGCTCATCTTCCCAGATTTCACAGGAGTATCAACATTTAAGACATTTTGTATAGATTTACGGTGCTCTATCGGCTTAGAGATCAGTGTATCTATACTTTCCAGGTCAGTTTTTGGTGTCACTAACAAAGGTTCCTTGTTATTTGATATCACTGAAGACGATTCCTTGTCAGTGGAAGATGAGGATGGAATACTTCCTTTCCTGGATACACCTGACATAGGACGCGAACGCTGGGTCCTCCGTCTGTCCTGCATGGAGACAAAAGTTAAACCAAAGTTATAAATTTTATCTATTTTACAATTGCGAAATAAGTTACAAAATCAACATGGAATATAATCAATCACTCTAAATGGCATGGACGAAAGGACACACAGGGTCTTAAATTACTTCCTGGAAAAAAACCAATGTGGATGGGTAGTGACCTCTATACATTTTCATGGTCAGTTAGGTGAACTTCAAATATGTTACCCTAGTCCAATTATTCTGACTATCTCCTTTAATATACTGTAGCAGATGAGTAAGAATTCACTGCTATGTTGAAAAATTCTTTATTGAATTTTTTTTTTTTCATTTTTGATTTTTCAGCCATTTTACTGTCTGCTATGTATAGCCACTTGTAGCACACCAGTTGAAATGGAAACTTTAATTTGACTGGATATTTTGTTGAATTTCTCTCCCAGGGCTTACTCCTGCTTACAGCTCTCATCATTTTTGGGAGTAGGACAACCGATTTGCCTGTAGGCAGTATAATACGATAGGTGAGTTGTTCTGCTGGTTGTCTTTGGCAGTACTGTAATGCTTCAGCGAGGTAGCACGAGATAAGTTGGTAGTTCAGGAACACACCGCAGCCAGCTCCCAAAACACACACACAACACAAACATGCATCTTGGAAACAGGAGGACCCGTCTTTAATTGACCATAGCTGTTGATAGGATGTTAAACAATACAAATAAAGTAAAATTTCCAGTGCTTACTTACATCCAGATTACTAGTAACAGGCCCGGACAGACCTCGATGTTTATTAGAAGAGCGAGGACGAGTTTTTTGTGTGGAGGGAGTGACTTCAGAACTACCCTGGGCTAGGACACCAGACTTTCCTTCTCCTAAAACGGTCTCACTCTCCAGGTTGTCATCTATCACAAGGTCACCAGTCTCTGTCTTAGTCGGGGCTGTAACAAAACCGATTATCCATTTTAACATTCTGAAGTCTAGATCTACAGCCAATTTTTTGGTATGTGTAAAAAATTCTGGAGACAAATTTTTGGTCTGTCCAAAAAAAATTCCAGAGAATGCATTATTTAATGCAAGTATAACAGCACTTAATTATTTTGGAAATGTTGTCTATCTTAACATTCTGGAAGCCAAATTTTAGGTCTGTATATAAAAATTCTGGAGGATGCTCTACGAAGAAAATTGTATGGGTTGAAATGCAAACAAGATGATTACATAATCTCCCTCAAACATATTTTTTTCTCTCTCTCTCTCTCTTTGTCTGACAGGCCATGTATTCCCTATTAATAGTTCTTTTAGACTACATTTAAGTATAACAGCACTTCATTATTTTGGAAATGTTAAGATATATAAAATTCAGTGATTACATTACAAAGTCAGCAGTGATTCTCCAACACCTGATAAAATTGTTACAATAATAATCGGTACTGCTACAAGTGGATGTCTTCAGAAGACCATGCCAGACTTAAATACACAGCAGGAAGTAGTTTTTACCTTCAAATAAAATCATTTATAATAGATAATTTCCCAATGTTTACCTGAACTGATTGCTGCGGAGATGACAACATTTTAAGACACCTACGTACCTGCACTACTGGCAGCAGATCCTATTGTCTTTCTCTTCGATGAAGCAGCAGCCATTGCCTCACTGGAAAACTTGAAGTTCAGTTTGTCTGTTCCTGGGGAGTTTTGTGCTTCCGGACTATGGTCCTGATGACCATGAGCCTTAGAGCTAATTGGTCGGTCAAGGTTTCCCTCAGATCTCTCCAGTAAGAATTTAGTTACCACTTCTATCATAGATCGCAGAGGGTCCAACATCTCCTGCACAACAAAACAATTTTATTAGAAATAATTTTGCTGCATGACTCAATCATGTCATGAAATGTAAATTGGCGACAGTAGTCAGTACCTAAAATACTTACACAATATATGCTAGCATGACGAAAAAAATCTACTTGTATGCATTATACATGGTATATATAGATCATGGGTGGAGGTCGAAAATAATTCAAACAGGAACCTTCTTTAATGGTGCAACATCTTTGACTAAGTGTAAATATGATCAATTCATTAGAAAACAAGAATAGGATGTTGTGTATATATTTTGATACAATAGTAAAAGTTACATACTTTATGCTATCACCGCCCTATACAATTTCGAGATTCTGATCTTTCAACTGAAAATTTGAAGGTGAACCCTTAATTAATTGCATACCAAAGACATTCTACCATGTCATGTCTCTATATATACTCTAAATGTAACTTTCGGTCTTGAAAAGTGGTCATTTTAGGGGGCTGTATAAATTGTTTACTATTAATTATATATTTTCTTACTATGGATGTCACTTGTTATGCATTTTTGTGATGGGAAGTTTATATCCTCTCCACAAAGTAGCAAACAAGCACCTTTAAAATTCCTAAATGACATAAACTATAATTATACATTACCTTATTCTTCTTCATTAGTTTTTCAATTCGTAACTCCTTCATCAAAGCCTGGCGGTTACTGATACATGCATCAGACCTTGGCATTTCCTCGTCCATAGACTGAAGGGTTCCTTTCAAACCCTATAGAGATCAAATTTAAGTAACAATATTATTTCAAAGATGAAGAATTAAACGAAGTTAAATTTTAGTTTACACAAATTCAAGTTTCCAGCATCAGATTTGAGGTGTTTTAACAACAGTATACTAAAATGTATTTCCATGTAATATTAAGATACAAATTCAGATTAACATGTGCACTAATTCAAATGTAGGTGTCTTCCTTTATGAGCTGTTTCACAATGCAAATTGCTGTTTCTTCTAGTGGGGTCGAAATGTCATGATGTGAAGTCGATGCTCCAGCTTACATTCCCAAATACTGTGTGGTAGCTATATAGCACTTAATTAGACTATAGTCGAATCGATGCAAAATCTAAATCAGCTGGAGTGGTTTCATTATGACACCAAACTTAAACCCAATCTACCCACCTAATAGTACACCAATTTTACCAAAAACTGGTATCCATTGATTTTGTTTAAATAAAAAAAATCTCAATAAAATAAACAATATAGTGAATAAACGCTAGGCCAAATTGATAGGTGTATGATCATTCTCTGCTCGTAAATGATTAAATATAGAAAATCTAGATCTGCTGATGATCAGAGACATATATACAGATATATATGTCTCTGTGATGATATCGCATTTTTACAACTGCTTTGCACGTTATGTATCTGCTTAATTTATATATAGACCACTATATACTTTGCTACATGTAGCTAAAGTCTCTGGCTATATTTTGGCTCCGATACCACCATTTATAAGATTGAGTTTCTCGTCGTGTCATCCTCTAACTTAATCGGAGTAGACAGACATATGTGCGGCCCATATCATATAGCACGTCACCTTAACGAACCCTACAGTAGGCCTGTGTGTAGACCAAGATCGTAAGAAAATTCGATTCGGACTACGACTAGCCTAGGTTAAGCTTCGGAAAAATAGGTCGGAAATATATATAATTCCGTGTACCTTTCGACTGAGATATTCTCGAACAATCGAGGAAGCTATAGCCTCGACGCGTAAGTTATTCATTGTGAGGCTATATCACTAACAGTCCATTAAATCTAGACCCGGCTGCTGAAAGTCTAATGATCACACTCATCGTCCGCCATATTGAAACATTCCGCTGAGATCTCAGTCTCGCACAAACGCAATCAAATTTTATTTCAAAACATGACATAAAATATAAGTTTATCACGTATTTTAGTAAAAATAAGGTAAGGCACCTGTTTATATCGTTTTCAACGCTATTTTAACAAATAATAACAGAAAGTGATTAACTAAGATTTTACTTTACACAAGCAAGTACATTTTCTTTTATTCGACCGTTATTGACAAAATTGATATTTTACATCAATATGCATAATTTCTACACCCAAAAGCACGTATTTAATATATAAAAATATTGATATATAAGTATTATAATCAACAGCGTTATATCACGAACACAACTTCCAATAAAACACTACCGGTATATTTGGTTCAGAAAATGATCCTACCTTTAACCGGTGTTTTCCTACTTAAGTTTCTTACAGCGGGAAGGTTTGAGTGGCGAAAGGTTCATGTGCGTCTTGATTTTGTTAACGATGTCTAACTAAATTTCTTCGGATTTTGCGTAGATAATAACCAGCTAACATTACAAAATTGCCAATTGTTGTCTCACCATTATGATAATACCCTTGCGTCTTCTTAGGTTTTTGACCCCCAAATAGTTAAAAGCTTCAGCAGGCCCTGGCAACAGGGGTATGCAGACTTGGACATGCCCCTGTACCGCGATTCTCCTTTTCCACTAATATGTCAAACTTGCTAAATATGGAGACTGTCAGAACGCTAAGTAATAATACATGGATTATACTTTTTATAGTACTTAAAGAATATTTTATTCTCTTTCAGGGAGAGTTTTGGTGGGTATGCAAAGCAGGCCTACAAACGCCAGTTGCTGAAGGCTGCAGTTGAAGCACCAGCCAGTTCCCGTCGGGATACTATGGAAGATGAGAGAATATTGACAAACAGGAACATAATTTCACAGAATTCTAGAGAAACACAGAGCAATAGGAACCCTACACAGACAGTTGGTATGAAGAATGAGGAGTTATCTACGCAGACTGGTGGATATGTACCACAAATGGATACACATTCCACACAGAACACAGGGTTAAGCAGTTTAACACAGACTGAAAGAAACTTTACCCCAAGAGATATAGAGTACACCGGTGTAAATGTTGAGAAGAATGGTATGCAGCACAGAGAAAGTTTACATACAGAAGCCATAAGAGAGAAGAATGATAATATTCTACAGGTATGAAACCAACAAAAACTAAAAATTATGCCTTTCTTATCTAGACAAACTTAGAATCTTGGTTCATATTTGATAAATTGATAACCTGTTTAATATAACACAGGCCTTAGATTAATTAGTCTTATATAGGTTTTTGTTTCATATTGCACATTTGAAATTAAACAATTAAGTTCCTATGCTTAACAGTCCCACTTCTAATTCCTAATTTTTTCACAATTTAAGAACCAAGTATACTTTGTATCAATTTGATTTTTTTTTATTTGTTTATTTTTGATCTGTATTTTAAGCAGGTTGACTTTGCTGCTTGGGTACAGTGCAGTTGATATAGCTTTGATTATAAAGTTATGTATAGACTGATGCACATTACAATTGACTCAATCTGTATAGTAGATAATTTTTAATGGGTTTGTGAAAATTCTATGCTTCAAATCATCCAAATCTGTAAACAATTATGTACATTTTTGTTATATGATATTAGGAAACGGCATCATCTGCACGACAGAAATATCCTAATGATATGTCGGCACATGACTTTGAATTTAATGGCAAGGTAAGTGAAATAGTTAAAAGCATATTTCAAGTTCAATTTATTCCAAGGACCTATCGGCCCATAAGTGAAAATAACAACATGGAAATGCATAGGTATACAATAAAACAGTTACATGGTCGGAGAGTGTTCAACATAATATTGTAAGCTTATCCATCTCATTAGTTTAACAAAATAATATTTAACTATTAACCTTTTCTGCCCTTTTTCTAAAAGCTAAATGGATAAATTTACCAGTTTTATTTAGTTCTTTAACATTATTCACACTTAATAATTTGACTAATTTGAAAACACTTGGCTTTCTGTAATAATAATGTTTAATATATTGTTGACGAAGATCAGAGTAAAATGGACATTGTAGTAAAAAATGATACTCGTCTTCAATTTCCTCTAAATTACAACAATCGCATAATCTGTTAGCCCTAGGAACATTATGTTTTCTGCCATACTCTATATTTAAATTATGTGACGAAAGTCTTAATTTAGCTAGACACTTTTTATAAATACTATCAATGGGCTTACTTAGATAAAATTGTAAACAAAAATTATCGACTAAATGTTTATATACTACACCTCGTGATGTAGCATTAATTCTATTAATGATTTCTTGCTGATACACATCCTTAATTCTATTTTCTATAACACTATACGTATAACAATCAGTTGCAGTATCATGCCAGAGATAAGAAAGGCCTACTTTATCAAGTTCATTTTCCATTCATCATTCGACTCAATTCTCTGTTCCAAACATGCTTTTAATATACAATTTGAAGTACTTTTCAGTTTAAGCCAATACTTAAAATTTTTTAGTTTCCTGATAATATATAATGGGAATCTGCCCAACTCCAAATAAAGAAAATCATTACATGTAGATTTATTAACTCCAAGTAAACTTTTACAAAAGATGGTATGTACTTTTTCTACGTCTGGTGCTTTATGATGCCCCCATATTTCACTTGCATATCCTAATATACTATTTATATATGTATCAAACACAGAATATTGTGTCTTAATATTAAATGAGTGACTTTTCAACTTACTATTTATGGAAAAGTAAGCTTTCCTACCTTGGTTAGCAACATGAATTTGAGTTTTTTTGAACTTTCCATTATAATTGAACAACATTCCAAGATAATTAAATTCATTAACTACTTCTATATCTACATTATTATAAAACCATTTTTCATTGTCACGCAGTCTACCTCCGTTCCTAAATATCATGATTTTAGTTTTATCAACATTAAGAGTTAATTTCCATTCATTATTATATAGATACAATGCATTTAACATTTCTTGGAGTGACTGAGGTGACTCTGCTATCAGAACGGTATCATCCGCATACATAATTAAAAATAGATTGATCAAACCAATTTCCACTGATTGGCAGTTCTCTCTAATAAAACACATTTCACAATCATTTACATATAAACTGTACAAAATAGGCGACAAAATTTCTCCTTTGAATAAACCGATCGTGTTTCTATAGTATTCTGACAATACTCCATTATGTTTGATGCAAGACTTTACATTATCATATAAAGATTGTATTATTTTTAACATCTTTCCATCAATTCCCTGTTTTATAAGTTTTGACCATAAACGGCTTCTATCAATTAAATCAAAAGCTTTTTTATAATCTATAAAGCAGCAGTATAATCTTTTTTTATTTTTCAATGTTTTGTTAACTAAAGTTTGCAGAACAAAAATAGCATCAACTGTAGAAAAACCAGGTTTAAATCCAAACTGAGCATCCGTTATTACATTATACTGTTTATCCCATTTCATCAGCCTCTTATTAAGAATGGATGTAAATAATTTGCCCATACAGCTTATTATTGTCAAACCTCTGTAATTATTCGGATTATCAATATCACCTTTTTTGAAAATTGGAACTATACAACCTTTTGACCAAGATTCTGGGAAAAAGCCAGACTGAAAAATATTATTGAAGACATTTGTAATACATGGTAGCAACTCAAATTTCTCACAATCAATAAAAAATTCATTTAAAATATTATCCTCACTACAACTTTTGCTCCTTTTCAGATTTCTTATTGCAGCAACCACTTCATCCTCACTGATTTGTAAATCTAATTCGTCGAAAATTGTCTCACCAGCCGTAATTGACATGTCACCATTGCCAAAATCATCATTGTTTAAATTAGACTGCATTGTCCTACTTTTAGTTTTCGAGAAATATTTATAAAACTGTTTTGGGTTATTCTTACGAATCAGATCTAACATATTACCTTCATGTCTGTTATATTGTCTTTTCAACCTGTTTTCAAGTCTTTTGTACAATGTCTTTTTTTCTATAAGGATACGATAATTTTCATCTGACTTAGAGCAGTTGAAGTTTCCCAATGCATGTTTATAGTCAAAATATTTTCTCTTACATTCATATGTAAACCATGGCTTATCATCTGACCTTTTAGAGCTATGTTGAACATTCATATTGTCATTTTTCGCACTCACTTTACGCACGTCACAATAAGGTAAAACACATGTATTAACAAGTTTACAAAAATCATCAATAACACCATTAACATCATTTTGTGAACTAACAATTCTATTCCCAATATCTATAAGATTATTTACATTAACACTAAGATTATTTCTAATAATATTTACATTTTCATTTCTCCATTTAGACACATAATAATGAATAACATATTGCTTTTGAAAACTTGTAACTGATGCATAACAATTACAGCGTCTACGTATTGCATGCCTATGACGTCATGACAGTATGACGACATAATTTAAACATGTACTATTCAATATAAATAACATACTTTCTACATACATATATAATGTATATACAAGAACACTACATATAAAAACTGTGATCATAATTTCCAAAACGCATTTAATTTAGTTACTTACAAGGAGAGTTTTTCTTTCTGCAGTGGCATGTAACAAAAATTTACCCAATCTATTCAAGGTTTTAACACTTTTACTGGAAAATAATTCTATCAATTTATAAACACTTGGACGAGAATAATAATACTTAAGGGTTATAACTGTAATATTTTTTTACGTTATTGAGCAATAACACAAAAAAACTGGGGTGTACTCTGAATAAATCGCGAAGCGGTTTATGAAAAGAGTACACCCCAGTTTTTTGTGTTATTGCTCAATAATGTAAAAAGAATATTACAGTTAACCCTTATAATTTAATTAACAACGATAAGAAACATTTTCATTAAGTATAACATGTTTATTTTACTCCAGATATTTAAAAACACATCGATAAATACAAAATCCCGTGAACAACGATTACTCCGCTGACGTCACAGTCAACTTCCGGTATAACTGAAAGTAGTTCCTTTTATTTTTTTATGTTATGAGATGATAACATAATTTTTTGAGCCAATGAAAATGCTTGTTACAAGCAAAATTAAATTATTTTTTGATGTATGTTTTTCTTAGTTCAGAATATGCAGGACAAAGAAGCACAAAATGTACTTCGTCCTCGACGTCATTTTTGTCACAAACTGTGCAAACTCTTTGACTTCTAGGTATTTTATTGTAGCGCCCAGATTCAATATTTAGACTGTGTCCTTGCATACGGAATTGACTCAATAACTTTTTAAATTTATAATTAATTGGCTTAATAAGATAAAATTGAGTATTGAAGGTATCCACAATATGTTTGTATAAATAACATTTCGACGATATATCAAACGCACTGCGTAATTCTTTAATAAATACATCATGAAAATAGACTGATACACATCACAATTGACATATATAGTAGACAATTTTTAATGGGGGTTGTGAAAATTCTATGCTTCAAATCATCCAAATCTGCAAACAATTATGTACATTTATGTTATATGATATTAGGAACAGGCATCATCTTCACGACAGAAATATCCTAATGATATGTCGGCACATGACTTTGAATTTAATGGCAAGGTAAGTGAAATAGTTAAAAGCATATGTATCCTATACAAGACTTGTGCTGCAGCTGTTCTGATTAAGTCTTTAAACACACAATTGAAATGGATCCTACTTTTTTCAAGAAGTCCCATCATACCACAATTAAATGTATTACCTGTACAGCCAATCAGCGTTAAATAAAATGGATCTTTAAGGAATTTCCTTTGGAAATTAAGCAGCCTTTGTTCTTGTTCTATGATCAGATAATGCATGAGTGGAAAATTAAAGCCACGATTAATTTCCATTGGTTTTCCATATGAAATTTACAAAATAATTAAGGTAGTTTTCATTTTAATAATCTGTCTGGCTTTATCGTTTCAAGGATTGTTTAAGAAAAGAATTGTGAATCATCTAACTCTTAATTAAAAAACAATGTCAGGTTAATTTCAGAAGATCACACAGTAAAATGGACAATATACATGCATGAGCTAGCTAGCTAGATTGACTGAAATATCTGAATGCGTAATTGAATTGCTTACAATGATATAGACAAATATATTTTGGCATGCCAATCTCAAAATTTGATGTAACAATTCACTTTCCCAACGGTATATTGCTTTAAATTTAGTTTAATTTGTGAAACTCATAACTGTGCATACATTATTATGTACATGTATGTTACTTTAATATATTTTCTAAATTGCTTCAAAGCCATTTATGAGGAGGGTGTCTCTGGCCCAGACATTGTCAAAATCTATCGTTACCTGGGAGTTTACAAGCTCGTCATTCAAGGACACAGTTCAATGAAGATCAATACCAGAGGAATATAACAGAACCTTCAAAGCTGAAGGACTTTATGGGGACAGATTCCCTTATGTAAGTACTAGGTCATATCAACAGTATTGTGATATTAATGATACACGTGTACACAATGCACCTTGTTAGTTTACCAAGTTCAGTCAAATACTGTGTACAGAGTTCTCTGCTTTTAAATACTAATATAAGATTTAATACTGCTCTAATGTAAAGTACAGAATATTAGCAGGAACTATACAGTAGCTATAGAATATAGTATTTTGACTGAGTCATCCATGTTTTTTGAAAATAATGATGCAATTAACAATTTGCAGTTCTTACAAAAATCATAACCACATTTAAAATTAAACTGAAACACTTCAGTTTTAGACAATAATTAAGTTTTGACATTGTAAAGTTTCCATTTACTATTTTTTTCTTTTTTTTTCTTAAAATTTTGGGTTTGTGGGATGTCAACATACATTATTTTAATTTTTAAATCATCTGCCCGAAGTTTGTTCAAATGTGGTTTAGAAATGTTTCTGATAACCTTGACCTACATTCAAGGTCACAGGGGTCAAATAGGCTGAAATATATAAGCAATTTCTTCTCAATAACCATGAGGCCTAGAGACATGATGTTGGGTCTGTATCATACTGAGGTAAATGGCTGCCAATTAAGTTTGTTCAAATGTATGACCATGACCTACATTGAAGATCGCAATGAGTTCACGATAGCTGAGAGATTCTGAGACCTGATATTGGTTGGGCCATAGTATGCTGCAATGAATTAAGGACTACAAAATCTATTTCCATGAATAAACCAAGTCTACTCTGATATCTAAATAAAATGGTAATCAACTTAGAGTATCTGCATAATTAATGACCTAGATCAACTTCAAAGTTGCTCTAGAAGCGGGTGAGCGATACAGCCCATTGGGCCTCTTTACATTTGTAGATAGGAATGGATGAATTTTGTTGCAAAATCAGACTAAAAACCAGTGTTTGATAGAAAGCAAAAATCATTACCATAAAGCAACATGAAAACAAAAGATGTGAAATGAGAATTAGTATTATCATCAGATTTGTTTAATATCTTTTCTACTTTTAGAAATATTTTAACAATTAAGAAACAGACACTCTGAATACAATGTGATATGGGAATATAAAGTCAGCTAGTGTAGATAGAAAGAAAACCTATTTGTTCAGTAGCTGTTTGATGTAGTCCCCATACTGCAGCTCCAATGATTATTAAAATGTGTGACAGGATCGACAGAACACAAAAACAACAGAAAAAGAATATACGTGCCAGTATGAACTGCCTAACTCTCCTCATTCATGATTTCAAGGTTAGTTTTTTTTACTCTATAATGATAATTAAATTTTCTATCACCTGTAAAATGACAAATGAGTTCATGAAATTGTGCAGAATTTCAAGTCATGAATATTTATGAACTTTGGAATTAATTAATTATTATTCATTCATCAAGTGCTTTGCTGAAAACTTCATGAAATATTATGAATGATTGTGCAATAATAATATCATCATGAATTATTCTTGAACTTTTATGCATGTAGCTGAAAGTCATCAAAATGATTGACTGGTAAAATACATTATTTATATTTCTTTTATATTGATAGATTGATAATGCTTATAATTTGATTTATTGAGACTTATTGTGAAATTTGAGTGAAACTTTAAACTTTGTGTACTGAAAAAATTGTTATGAATTTGGTGCTTTATTCTGACAATCTTATAAATCTTTCAGATCTGGTACAAACGATGGAAACACAAACGCTGGGAACTGCCTCTGCTCATAAAGTACATCGAAAAAATAGAAAGTATGTTATATACAATGTAGATACACAATGTGTACATGCAAGTGTTGTGTACAGTACTAAAGGAGAACATGACCAGACCTGTAAGAAAAATATGACAGAAATTTTTCTGTAGATCTAGATAGAGTTGTCAATTATCCTAAATTAGCCACAAAAGCTTAATTAATTAGTTTGTCCTTAAGTTTTAATATGATGCATTTTCTCAGCTATAAATAACCTAGCACAAATTAAGCACCTGACTGAGACTGGTGTCGGCCATAATAACGAACTTCTGTCAGAATAACCATGAACATCTATAGAGGCCACCTGTCTTTAAATCTTATTTTCTTTGCTCCCTTGATTGGCCTTTACAGACATTTTGAACAAAACTTGGTTATATATTTGGTCAGAAGAAAAGAAATTGTTGTTGTGAAGGACTAAATGTCAAGTTTTTTATTTATTTATTTTTTCTGTAAAAAGTTAAATGAAAGTCTATACTGATTTACACACTGATTTTTACACTTGGAAAGATGGCATATTTGAGAATGAATATGGTGATTTCTAATGATTTTGATCATACACATTGTAGCTTGACCCGATCAAGATTAATTTATCAGTATAATATAACAGCAATATAGACCATTTAGCCTCTTTAAATAATAAATACACTTTCTAACATTTTGAGTGTCCATAAATCTCATGATTACTAATTCAGACTCAGACTTCTGCAATAAAGCAATAATATAAGCACCATTCCCTGATCCTGATCATCATTCCCAGATCATCATATTCTGATCCTGATCATCATTCCCTGATCCTGATCATCATTCCCTGATCCTGATCATCATTCCCCGATCCTGATCATCATTCCCTGATCCTGATCATCATCCCTGATCCTGATCATCATTCCCTGATCCTGATCATCATTGCCTGATCATCATTGCCTGATCATCATTGCCTGATCCTAATCATCATCCCTGATCCTGATCATCATTCCCTGATCATCATTGCCTGATCCTAATCATCATTCCCTGATCCTAATCATCATTGCCTGATCCTGATCATCATTGCCTGATCCTAATCATCATTGCCTGATCCTGATCATCATTGCCTGATCCTAATCATCATTCCCTGATCATCATTGCCTGATCCTGATCATCATTGCCTGATCATCATTGCCTGATCCTAATCATCATCCCTGATCCTGATCATCATTCCCTGATCATCATTGCCTGATCCTAATCATCATTCCCTGATCCTAATCATCATTGCCTGATCCTGATCATCATTGCCTGATCCTAATCATCATTGCCTGATCCTGATCATCATTGCCTGATCCTAATCATCATTCCCTGATCATCATTGCCTGATCCTGATCATCATTGCCTGATCCTAATCATCATTCCCTGATCATCATTGCCTGATCCTGATCATCATTGCCTGATCCTGATCATCATTGCCTGATCCTAATCATCATTGCCTGATCCTAATCATCATTCCCTGATCCTGATCATCATTCCCTAATCCTGATCATCATTGCCTGATCCTAATCATCATTGCCTGATCCTAATCATCATTCCCTGATCCTAATCATCATTCCCTGATCATCATTGCCTGATCCTGATCATCATTGCCTGATCCTGATCATCATTGCCTGATCCTAATCATCATTCCCTGATCCTAATCATCATTCCCTGATCATCATTGCCTGATCCTGATCATCATTGCCTGATCCTGATCATCATTGCCTGATCCTAATCACCATTCCCTGATCCTAATCATCATTCCCTGATCCTGATCATCATTCCCTGATCCTGATCAATGTCCTTTTGATTAATCTTGTAGGTAACTTTGGGTCCGGTCTTGGCTCCCTGTTTGTATTTGCCCGCTGGGTGCTGTGTCTGAATATTGGACTGAGTGTACTTTGGTCAGGCCTGGTCATACTTCCAACAGCTGTTACATTCTCCTACAACAAAATCACAGTGGATTTCAACTTTAAAAATCTACTGGATGGCAGGGTGAGTGTTAGGACAGCAAGTTTTAATTAAGTACTAATTAAGTTTAACAAGTGGAAACCATGCATGTAGCAGACACTTTTTGATTTTGACACAGCACATTAGTTTTATGAAATGATATTTATTTTCTGTGCATTATCGAATCATTTATATGTACATGAGTAATGTATAAAAAATTATATACAAAATGTGTATTTTGTTATGTAAACTGAATTTAATTAGCTAAACAACATGTGTAACATGCTATGTTTAAACCTATAGCTAAAATATATCTTATATGTGCATACCTTTAGATGTTGTGAAAGTTTACATTGATGTTTTCTTTCAAAAGGCCCTTACCTATAATTTCTGAATAGAACATTCGTAAATAGGAAATTTAAAATGAAGCATATACTTTGCTATGTACTACAGTTATGTTGCACGTCTTTATTCATAAAAATCACAAAATTATGTTTCCTTATAGTGAATTGTAAAAGATAGAACACTTTCCATCATGAGTGGATTAAAGGCATATTTAGATAACATACAATGTATTCATGTTTCTTTTATATAAATTACCAAGAATTCTGCCTTTTATACGACTGTAGTAATTCCTTTTTATTTATCACCAGTGTCAGATACTGTCTTAAGATTATTAATTCCCACTGCTACTTCCAGTGTAAGGGTTTTGTACAAATCTGAACACCAATAAAATCATATACAATATTTCTGATTCCCACTTTGTCACCAGTGTTATACCTATATCAGATGTCTTTTTAATTCACCACGAAAATAAAGGTAATATTGTTTACTTAATTATATGATTTACAACATCAGCAACTGTCAAGTAATTCCAAATATCCACACATTTGGTATATCGATCAGTCTCCCATAATAATCTCTGTATTGCCAATATATCTACTCTAAGATATAAGTGTACAGGCTCTATGAATTAATTAAAAACTATACACAACCACAGACAACTCATACAACTACTGTTTTACCTGGCTGTCTCTAGCACTTTTCTATTACATTATGTATACTGTTCTTCTAACTGCTCCTCGCTTTCCTACTAAATTACACTCCAAGTCTGAATTGGAAGCTCCTTAGGAAGCTCCTTCCACACTCCAGAATTCCCTAGACTCTACATTTGTATACTGACCTGCTCTCTACAAACTCCCTGTGCTGTACATGTCTGTCCCCTTTAACTGAATTCTGATAAATAAAACCAGGCTGCTGATAAGGTGAATTAAACCTGCTGAGGTCAGCTCACATACCCGGCCTGTATATCTTTCTCACAAATTAGACTTCCCCACCAGAATACTAACAGTCATTTGATTTATTAACTCCCTACCAAAACAGCAATTAGCTATGGCTACTTAACTGCTCTAACTTTAACACTGCCCTGGACAAGCCATGGATAAATACAAGTATGTACACAATCAACAATACCACAGTACAATACATTAGACTGCCCCCTGTCTCAAGAATAATAAAATTAGAAATCAAATTGAGTTTTCTAATTTTGGTCCCAATTGATCCTTAGATTCAAATTAGAGAATCTTGTATTAGGAAAATTAAAGGGAGATAATCTAGTATTAGAATACAGCTGATCACCTTTTTTACAAAATACATGTACTGCCCATTCTATAGCACAATAGCAATACATATTGAAACTGGTTATGTTGGATAGAATAAACATATGGAGAGGATATTGTTAATATGTTTAAATAGGTTATGTGTGCAAAGTTATTAAAATACTTCATATAAAGACATAAGTAGATCGACAATTAAGCAATCTTGTCATTTCAGGGAGCAGTGGGACAGTCCTGGTTATTCTTTGGAAAATATCAGGCAAAAGTAGGCAATGATTACTGGTTGTCTGTGGCATATTTGTTCCTCCTACTTATCACCTACTTTGGCAGTCTGCTACTGATCATGAGGAGGTATAAATCATCTTTAATATAAATCAATCATTCATTTAATCATTGATGTCAATCTTTTTTAATTTCATCGGGGTATGAAAAAAAAATTGTTTGCAAACTGTATGAATCCGCGAAGCAGATTCTTACAGAAGTTTATAATTAATTTTTGAAAATAATTTTCTCATTTAAAACATGTTTTATTTACAATTTTACTGGTTTTATATGGGATTCTTTTTCTCTAATCACTACAGAACGTCAATTGTCGTATTGTGACGTCACATTTTTCGTGCCATTCTCGGATTTTTTTTCATAGTGGTATGAAAAAAAAATCTCAACCAATCAGAAAGCCGCATTCTGCATACAAATAATGGAAAATTGATTATATAGCTGTATAATTAACTAATAAACTTATGTTGAACAAGTTATTTTGGGATGCACAGACATAATTTGCAAAATTCCATTTAATAGTTTACAAAGAATCTGTCATCATGAATATCACCATCAATAAATTTTTCTACCTAGGTGTAAAGTTAGCTATAGCCTGTCTCTGTTGTGTTGTAGTATTGGAGAAGCCAGTCTGCCAAAGTCAGCGTCCCCACTCCAGAGCCACAACAAGTTCTCACTTCTGCTGTTCACATCCTGGGATCACTCCATCACCAATAAGGAGGCAAGCAGTAACATGGTGTATGGTATAGCCAGCATCATCAAGGTACATCACCTAAACACTTCAGTCTTATTTAAACCCAAATGAATGAAATATCTCATTAAGCAAGAAGTCCTGGAGAGACCTGATATTGTGCCTGTAGCATGCTGGGATGAAGGGCTGTCAAAAATGTTGAACTTGACCTTCATTCAAGGTCACAGGGTCAAATGTGCTAAAATCTTGAATGACTACTTTTCCCTAAGTAAGAGGCTCAGAGATCTGATATTGGTTCTTGAGCATGCTGGGTTAAAGAGCTATCAAGATTGTTGAAATGAATGACCTTGACCCTCAATCATGGTTACAGGGGTCAAATATGCTGAAATCTTTAAAACAACTTCTTTTCACTAAGCAAGGGGCACAGAGACCTGATATATCAAAACTCAGGGGAATGTTACGGCTCATGGGCATCTAATGTTCTAAGAAACTACTGCAATTTCTCAAATTTTGTGCCAGTTAACAATCTTCCCTTTTAAATATTGTCTCCAAAATTTTGCATGATTAATTTTTAGGTTGATTATCTTCATTATTCATCTATCTAAATAACTCATTGCATGGTATCGCACACTGTACATCAAAAACTGATCAAATTGGGAAAAAATCATGCATTCTGAAATAAATATGAAAATATAAAAAAAAAAGTCATGTAAATACTGTTATTATATTGTAAAGATAATTGATTACCTGAAATAAATGAGTTTTAATTTGTCGCCAGGACAACCTGTATGAGGTAAAGGCATCCGATGCTGAGCGTAAACGCAGTGTGAAGGAAAAGCGAGGCATTTACTGTCGTCGTATCCTGGCCTGGTTCTTTACCATGTAAATACACTCCTATATTGGGTAACTTTTTAATCCTGTGTTGTGTGCCATTGATTCTCTTTACTGTAATCTTCTATATCATGCGGATTGTTCATTATTAAGCATTGTAAATAAATAATTTTTGGTCAATTTTTTGGAGACAGATTATCTCCTGGGTACTTATATATTAATATCTACAAACTACAGATAAAAAATGTGTTCATGATTTGGTGTCAATAGCTCATGATAAAGACAAAAAATCCTTTTAGGGCAAATCAAATCTTTAACCATTGTGGACACTACATAAGACAGTTCTTATGCTTCACATTGGTCATTAGTCTGATGAATTAAGGTAACAGTATTGTCATCAAAACGTCACACTCTTAAATATTATATTGGTTGTGTCATATAACTTCTGTCATAGTTTATTTCCAGTCTGTTGGTCGGAGGTGGGTGTACACTCATTGTCTTCCTTGTCATCTATAATGTCTCCGGTCTAATAAAGGAACAGGTATTTTATCACATGAATACATTCTATAAATGAAAAAACGCTTTTATGAAAAAAGTACATTTTGATCAATTAAAAGATGAAATTACGATTAGGTTGTTAATCACTGATACAAAACTACAATACAATTCCCTTCACCATCTGCGTTTACCCTAGCTGTATGTAATATAATTAAATTGAACTGGTTGCAGCTGACTATAAAAAAGTATAGGATGATATTAGTAATTATCGTGTTACAGGGAGATGTGAGCCTATCTGAGGACAGCTTAGTAATTGTGTACAGCACTCCAATTATCTTCACACTCATCAATGTCCTGGTGCCTGTGTGTATCAAACAGGTACATTATGAATTTGATTTTATGTAAAAATATTGAATGAAGCAATCTTTAGCTTGTAAAGTGCTCCTATATCGACCATCTCTTATCATTTTAATCACTTCTTAATTAATACCTGAAAGCATGTACTACTGTATCAATTTCATCAAAATTCTCTCAATAATATCTTTCACCAGTTCAGTCTAAATCTTTAAATTCTCCCATATTTTCCCTCCCCTAATGATCTCTTTAGTGTTTTTCTCACACTATACTGTCAAATCTCAATTTTAATCATTTTCACTTTTAAATCCCAATTTCATAATTGACACACACAAACATTCTTTCCCAGTATTTTGTACCTATTTTAAAATCTGTCAAAAGATAAAATAAATTGTGTTTACTTCAGTTACCCAAGTTGGAAGATTATCATAGCGGAAGAACAGAGCTCTACATCACACTGGCTCGAGTCTTCTTCCTCAGGATGGCTAATCTCTTCTGTCTGCTTATATCTTTGTACACCAATATTAGCTCCCATGTAAGTCTATCAAACACCTTGTTGTCAGATAGGTTGAATCTAGTGACTAGGTCAGAGTACCCACGTCAAAAGTTTCCCTCTAGAAACTAAAGTTTGTCAAATTTCTTGTTATATCATTTATTAAACATATGTGCCCTTATATATAATTTACTTGATATCTGTTTTATGTGACCGTTTGTTTACCTTTCTCACCACAGATTGAAGGTGGTGGATGTCTGGGAACTGTCATTGGTCAAGAGATCTACAAACTGGTTGTCATGGATACCATCATTCATGTAAATTCCCCTAAGATACATATGTACTGTAAATATAGAAATTACTTCCCTTATGCTGTAATGTAAGTAAGTTTATAAAATAGATTCCCATTCAGCAAGGATTGAAGGGTTCCACCTGTAATTATATGATATGTGAATCTGGTCAAAGTTTGCTACAATGAAGACAATCTTGGACTTACTGTGTTTTGGTATTTTCCAGGTAATATTCATTACTACTTTCAAGTTTCTACCTTATTACTGGACCAAACAGAAGTCTGAATTTGACCTGTCATCAGCTGTACTAGTCCTTGTGTACAGACAAGGCCTGGTGTGGGTAAGTCTTAACTGGATGACCTTAACAACATTTAACCTGACCTTCACAAATTTTAATAAAAGTGGGGACATGATTTATATGCATGCTATATTACCATATTGTAGATAAACATTGATAAGTTGGGTGGTCATCCATGTTTTTGCGAGTTAGAAACGCATGCAATTATAGTCTGCCTTTCAACAAAAACTGACATATTGTCTGGCCTTGGTTTGATTCCTGGATTGGGTGTAAAAGGACAACTATCCATGTCAATACACTGGATTTTCTTAGGTGGAGTTTGTTTGTTTTTGTTTAACGTCCTATTAACAGCCAGGGTCATTTAAGGACGTGCCAGGTTTTGGAGGTGGAGGAAAGCCGGAGTACCCGGAGAAAAACCACCGGCCTACGGTCAGTACCTGGCAACTGCCCCACGTAGGTTTCGAACTCGCAACCCAGAGGTGGAGGGTTAGTGTTAAAGTGTCGGGACACCTTAACCACTCGGCCACCGCGGCCCCTTAAAGGTGGAGTATCTGCTGCTGGGACTCCTGTAGGGAAAAGTAACAAATGATGTGTATAATATAAATATTATGTTTGTAGTTAGCTCCTCACACATAAAGACTTAATTAAATTCCTGCACCCTTCAACCTAGGCCAATAGTTATGACTCAAGAGTTATGAATAGCATGTATTGATACAACTTGTTTCATAATTTTGTTTTTTTAAATATGGATACATGTTTGTAATAGATATATCATGCAACAGGTAGATATGTATTGTCATGCTGTATATGTGTTGTAGGTGGGGACAATAGCCTGTCCATTGATGCCTCTAGCTGGTGCCATTTCTTGCCTTGTGTTTTTTATCACCAATTACCATGTTGTGCGATGTGTGTGCAGACCTCCTCTGAAGCGGTGGAACCAGTCCCGTAATACCAGGTTCTTGATGGGATTCCTTCTCATCACAATGGCTGCTGTCATATTACCAATGTCTGTGGTCATAGGCAGGTGTGCACACTCTTCATTGTCTTTTTAATAATACTTCCAAATTGGCTCTTGCAGTGCATCTTTAAAATTGGTCTTTAATTTATACTAACATCATCTATGTTATTGACAAGTCACAGATGTCTTCATCAAAGAGTCAATTTTTATACATGTAAATTTGTGAAGAAAATGCATGTTTAATTTTTGCAGTCAGAACCTTATCCACTTGGGTCAAACATCCTCCTCCAACCGTTTCTGCGGACCGTTTGGGAGAGGACGCCCTACTGATGCCTACAGACACTTTGTCGCCCAACTCGACAGCTGGCCAGGTCAGGTGTTAAAATGGCTGGGCTCCGATATTGTTACCATCCCACTGGTCTTTATCATCATGTAGGTACCGATCTGTGTCACTTCCCTCATTATTGTGTCAGTAAGGCACCTTCCTCTCCTTATCATCATACTGAATATAACGAGGCCATACCCTCTCTGAACTAGTCAATATGTGAGCAGAGCCCCTCAAGAAGGCACCCTTCCTTTAACTAGGTCCCCCCCTGTACTCATTAATGTAAATAGGCCACCCTTCATCTAATTAGGTCACTCTCTATCTGTACTCATTAATGTAAGAAGGCCACCCTTCCTCTTACTAGGTCACCTTCGTCTCTAACTAGGTTACCCCCACTCTGTACTCATCAATGTAAGTAGGCCACCCTTCCTCTAACTAGGTCACCTCCACTCTGTACTCATCAATGTAAGTAAAACCTCTTCCACTAACTAGGTCACCCTCACTCTGTACTCATTAATGTAAGTAGGTCACCCTTCCTCTAACTAGGTCACCCCCACTTTGTACTCATCAATGTAAATAGAACCCCTTCCTCCAACTAGGTCACCCCCCCCCCCCCCCCCCCCTCTGTACACATTAATGTAAGTAGAACCCCTTCCTCTAACTGTACTCATTAATGTAAGTAGGTCACCCTTCCTCTAACTAGGTTACCCCCACTCTGTACTCATCAATGTAAGTAGAACCCCTTCCTCTAACTAGGTCACCCCCCCCCCCCCACACCCCCTCTGTACTCATCAATGTAAGTAGAACCCCTTCCTCTAACTGTACTCATTAATGTAAGTAGGTCACCCTTCCTCTAACTAGGTCAACCCCACTCTGTACTCATCAATGTAAGTAGGCCATCCTTACTCTAACAAGAGATCCCAGAGGGATCTTGGCGCCCACCATTGAATGTTCTTCATAGGTTCCATGTCAGATTGATCTTTTCCCTACTTTTCTCTTCTTCTAAGTCTTACTAATCTGTGTAAATTCAGAAGAAGCCTCTAGTACTTTTCAAACAAGGGCAACCTATATATAAAATTTAAGATTTAGGCACCAAGGGGGACCTATACATGGAATTTGAGAAAGATTCCTTCAGTACTTTCTGAGAAATAGCGATAACAAACTTCAATTGTCAAAATCCAAGATGGCTGCCTGTCGGCCATGTTGTTTTCCGATTTGTCTCAAAATGCAATATGCATAACTAGGCACCAAGGGGAACCTACATATGAAATTTCAAAAAGATCCCTTCAATACTATCTTAGAAATAGCGATAACAAACTTCAATTGTCAAAATCCAAGATGGCTGCCTGTCGGCCATGTTGTTTTCCGATTGGTCTCAAAATGCAATATGCATATCTAGACATCAAGGGGAACCTACATATGAAATTTCAGGAAGATCCCTTCATCAGTTTCTTAGAAATAGCGATAACAAGTTTCAATTTTCGAAATCCAAGATGGCTGCCTGTCGGCCATGTTGTTTTCCGATTAGTCTCAAAATACAATATGCATAACTAGGCACCAAGGGGAACCTACATATGAAATTTCAGGAAGATCCCTTCAATACTAGCTTAGAAATAGCGATAACAAACTTCAATTGTCAAAATCCAAGATGGCTACCTGTCGGCCATGTTGTTTTCCGATTGGTCTCAAAATGCAATATGCATAACTAGGCACCAAGGGGAACCTACATATGAAATTTCAGGAAGATCCCTTCAATACTAGCTTAGAAATAGCGATAACAAACTTCAATTGTCAAAATCCAAGATGGCTGCCTGTCGGCCATGTTGTTTTCTGATTGGTCTCAAAATGCAATATGCATAACTAAGCACCAAGGGAAACATATATATGAAGTTTGAGAAAGATCCCTTCAGTACTTTCTGAGAAATAGCGATAACAAGAATTGTTTACGGAGGGACGGACGGACGGACGGACCACGGACCACGGACGCAGGGCGATTTGAACAGCCCACCATCTGATGATGGTGGTCTAACTAGGTCACCCCCCCCCACCCCCCCCCCCCCCCCCTTTTGTACTCATCAATGTAGGTAGAACTCCTTCCTCTAACTAGGTCAACCCCACTCTGTACTCATCAATGTAAGTAGGCCACCCTTCCTCTTACTAGGTCATCTCCCCCCCCTCTGTACTTGTTAATGTAAGTTGCACCCCTTCCTCTAACTAGGTCAACCCCACTCTGTACTCGTCAATGTAAGTAGACCACCCTTCCTCTAACTAGGTCAACCCCACTCTGTACTCATCAATGTAAATAGACCACCCTTCCTCCAACTAGGTCACCTCATGTACTCATCAATGTAAGTAGACCACCCTTCCTCTAACTAGGTCAACCCCACTCTGTACTCATCAATGTAAGTAGGTCACCCCCCTCCCTCTGTACTCATCAATGTAAGTAGAACCCCTTCCTCTAACTAGGTCAACCCCACTCTGTACTCATCAATGTAAGTAGGCCACCCTTCCTCTTACTAGGTCACCCCCCCCCCCCCCCCCCTCCCCTCTGTACTTGTTAATGTAAGTTGCACCCCTTCCTCTAACTAGGTCAACCCCACTCTGTACTCATCAATGTAAATAGACCACCCTTCCTCTAACTAGGTCAACCCCATTCTGTACTCATCAATGTAAATAGACCACCCTTCCTCTAACTAGGTCAACCCCATTCTGTACTCATCAATGTAAGTAGGTCACTCCCACACTGTACTCATCAATATAAGTAGAACCCCTTCCTCTAACTAGGTTGCCCTGCTCTGTAATCATCAATGTAAGTAGGCCACCCTTCCTCTAACTAGTTCACCCCTTCTCTGTACTGCACAATATCTTAAGTAAGTTATCATCCTTTATTCCTTTATCGTATACATATTAGTGACCCATTTTCTTTGTTCAAGATGTCATTAAGTCAACCTTTGAATAATCTTCTTTTTATTGTCTTAAGAATAGATGTCCTTCTTCTTAGGCACCTATCCTGTGCCCCCTCTCTCTCTCCGTCCTAATTATGCAATATTAGGTAATAATTTGTCTGATCATCATTGCATGTGATTGTATGACTCTCCCTCTATATGATTTGTATTTTGATGTACAGCATTACAATCAGTGCATTCCGCTTAATTGGGTACATTTTGTTTGCATATACATTTGTAGCTATAAGTCACCCAGTTTTTTATTCCTTGTCATATAATGGATTGTAAAGCTGTTCATATATCATCTATATGTTACAGAGCAGTACTGAGCTACCAAGGGAAGCTTCTGTCTGGAGAAAAGCATTACAGGGTCCTGCTTCAGGCTGAACTTCAACAGGTGGGTACAACAATTCAAATAATTCCATGGCAGCTCTAAATGTTAACTTCATGTTTATTGGCCGCAGTGAAACCATAACACAAATACTCCATTTTACCAGAAGACTGTGACACATGCATCATTGAAATGTCTAAATGTAAAAGTATACATGTCCATACAAATATTTAACGTGTTACATCAACTGCCACAGTGGTGAACTTTCTAATCACTACTGATCCAGAAAAAAAGTATGTTACATGTACGTTCCCGGACTTTTCCGTGCAGGTTGTGAGTTTTCTCGACTATCAGCATCCTGATTATCGCGGGTCCGCAGTACTGTCAAGCTTTGTTACCTCGAACTCTGATAACTCGAAGACTCTGCTTATCTCAAAGTAAAAATTCAGTTCCGACAGAAAAAATTCCATATCAAATATACTAGGTTACCTCGAATACTCGGGACATCTCAAAGATTTTTAAAGACTGCACTGACTTTGAAATCGCGAGGTTGGACTGTATGTCAGAGTAGTTACATTTA
The DNA here is from genome assembly GCF_902652985.1 of Pecten maximus. Lineage (NCBI taxonomy): Eukaryota > Metazoa > Mollusca > Bivalvia > Pectinida > Pectinidae > Pecten > Pecten maximus. The sequence continues at coordinate 3,399,210 of NC_047029.1, read as the reverse complement.
ACTACAATATGTAAATAACTTGTTCATGACTCAAACAAATCAACATCATTTTAGCGGTGATGATTGAAGTATGATAAAATATCTAGTTGCATGTTTATACCAACTTGGACATAGTTACATGTATATTAGTTTACAACTGTTGGTCATTTTAACACCAGTATTAGTCCTGGGTGGAAAACAATAGACTCAACGTATACTGCATTACATATATCTTGTTACTTGTTGGAGAAATGGATAATGGTATATAAGTAAAATATGCCAAGTTAAGCTTGGATGATGGCTCTGGTTTTAATTTTGATGTTCTGTTTTAATAGGAGAGAGAAGATAACCAGCAACTCATCAAAAAGCTACAGGTGGTCGGTATAGGCATGTGACAGAAACTTATGACTGTAGGAAAAACAGAAAGGAAGGATGCTGACTGAAACACAGAATATAGACAAGCTGTTTTACTCAATATAAGGATTCATTAATTTTCAATTCCTTACACAGCTTTGAAAATGTTCTCTCACATTGAGGTACCCAGCAGTCTGAAATGTTACAACCATCTGAGGTAGAATTCAATAAGGAGCAAGGTCTGTGCTATTTGCAGATAATGTTTATGCCAAGATGTGAATTTGCTGTGGTGAATAAACATAACTTGATGTAATGATTATGTGATCTGTGCTGCGACAAGAATTTTGGAGTGTGTCGGCAACTTGGTGCAGTGACAAGAATTTAGGGGTGTGCCTCAGCAGTCCCTTGCAGCGAGAAGAATTTACAGTTGGAACACTGCAATCCCTTGCAGTGACAGAAATTTAAGGGTTGTGATGGCATTTCAATTTCTTGCAGTGATAGCAATTTAGGGATGTGATGGCATTTAACTTCTTGCAGTGATAAGAATCAGGCTTCTCTTAGCAGAGACCAGTGTTGGGTACATTTTGCAATACTAGCAAAATATGGACAAAAACAGTCACAATGAAAGTTCTGAATTTATAATTATGACAAGTTGATTGTTAACTTAAACACATAAACATGTATCAGGCATGAAAATGGACTGATTGGTGTAGTTAGGATGAGAATCTGCCCTCATTTTATCATAATTGTATATTTTCTGGTGCTGATATAATAAAGGATTAGTCCTTAAATTCTCATATTTCAAAGCAAAAAGTTTGTATTCTTATTCAAATAAAAACAAAAAAACGTATTCGTCAGCTGTATGATTTGCATATTTAATCTAAATGCATTTGGTCTCCTAAAAGATATACTAATTCTCTACCAAAAATATTCAAATATCACAGTAAGCCAGCCTCTGGTTTCAACTAGGATTTATATCATAGATTACAATGTTAAGTTGGATAATTATAGGTCAAAGAAATGTGTGCAGTTATTTAATTAATTACCTGGGTAAAGCACAATTATTACATGTATTTTAAGTGTAAAACTATAAACATTTGTATGCCCCTTGTGACATTCATTTTTTTCTCCTTAAAACAAGGAAAGAAAAAGGAAAGATTGTTCAGTGTTAAAAGATACTGAAGATATCATTATACTTGGCTAGTTCATTTGAAATTCTCTGATTTGCACAGGAAAATTATAACTAAATAACTGCTTAACACATATACAATGTACAGTGTACCCTGTATCCTTTTGCATCATATCTCAAATGTAAAGAAACATTTTCATCATCTAAAAAAATATTCCAGGACAAAAATATATTTTGCTCAATTAAAGGTACAATAATTATATAAATATGACTTTGACAAACCTTTCTATCTAGTATAGAAGTATTGTGAACCAGTATGTACAAGGATAAGTCCTATATATGCTACCTACAGATTGTCATGTGGCAGACAAGCTGGAATCTATCTTGCTTGCAATTGGTACTCACTATCAATATTCCAGTGAAATATCTAAAAGGGAGGACTCTGGGTTTATCAACAAGGACCACTAAAGCAAGCAATTTAATTCAAAATATGTAGTACATTTTAACAAGCCACATTGTCTCCAGCACCTACCGTGCGTAGAATTTCTTTATCTGGAGTCCTCCCATAACATATAAATTTTTCGGGAATAGCCCTTAAGGTGTATATTCTGTACTTGATAATATAACATAACATAATAAAAAGGTCAATATACTGGTAGTCTGTCTAAAAACACTAAACTTGATCAGCATACCGGTTTTACTAGCTTCACATAGGCACCATTCAAAATTAAATGCTGTGTATTTGGCATTCCAAGTTTTCTTTATATATAAGAAAATTGCAAGAAGCCAAGTGGGTCTGCATCACTCAACTTTTCTTTAAATATAAGACAAGAGGCCCAATGGGTCTGCATCACTCAACTTTTCTTTTAAATATAAGACAAGAGGCCCAATGAGTCTGCATATATCACTCAACTTTTTTTTAAATATAAGATAATTGGTCCATTTTAAATATTCTTTGGTCTCTTTACATAAAAGTTGTTTAATATAATGACAGTGATAACCTTGGACACTGTTGAAAAAATGAAACAGCCTTCCGACATAGTTAATTGATAATATAATTTTCCAAAGAGGCTTTCTGATGTTACAGTACGTAGTAAGTCGATTGAATAATTGGCTAAAAAAACCTTCCAATGCAGTTAACTGATCTATTGGCTTCGTTAAAAGGTCTTCCGGTGTAGTTAGTCAATTACCTGATTGGTTAAAAAGGCTTTCAAATTCAGTTAATCCATATTACATAATTGGTTATAAAGGACTTTCGATTGGCATAATAGGCTAACTAACTATGAAACATTTTTCTGTTTACTTAAAACTCCAATACTGCATGGTTGTGATATACTAAAGTCTATACCAATAACTGGCTGTCTTGAAATCCTAGAAAATTCAGATTTATCTCAGTTCAGTATATAATTTATGCTATATTCAAATTAAATGAAAATGCAAAAATCAGAATTTGCATAATTTATGACTGAAATGTCAACAATTAGCAATTTTATGATAAATAAATTATCAAATTAGTTGATGTTATTAAACTAAAGTAACTATAATTGACATATCATGTCCCATCACTATCTTGACTAGTGCTTTCCTGTTTGTTACAGGGTACAGAGATCTATATTGGTTACATAAAATATACAATTTAATATAGCAATGATATATATATGAAGCCACAATTAGAAACCTGGGCTATGTGAAAGAAAAAAATTGTCAGAATATATGAATGAGTAAAACAGTTATGCACACTTGTAAAATAGACATGCATGGGTAAATACATATTACATACTAATACATGGTAAAATAACACCGTAAAATTAATATCACATTTAAATGCATGTAGCACATGGACTCAGATCTGCTGGAAGACTTGCATTGCATATTCATTTTTCATATTTACATGTTTAATGTTGCTTTCAAAAATTTTGAAAGTGCTATCACGAAAATGTATTTCCCTATATATGACTATACATGTTAAACATTTATCAATAACAACCTTATAGATTAAAAGTTAGATACAGTATCAATAGCATTCATCAAATGTATAGTACCACTCAAACAGTAAATGTATCATTACAACCAAAGTTTAAAAGATGTCATACAGATTTCATAGCACTTCTGCGACCTAAACATTTCGAAACTGAAAGCAACAGTATGATATGAAGACATTGCTGTAATATTCTTAGTGCCATGTTCTTTATTATTTGGACACAAAGGCCATGCACTTAATGTGCAGGGTCTTGACATGTTCCCAGAATGAAAAATTAAACCTAGACCAATTAAACCAAATCAATGATCAAGTGTTCGGACCCTAGGATTAAATTTTCATCAATAAGTGATAAGTGATCGGACCCTAGGATTAAATTTTCAATAATAAGTGATCTAGGGATCAGACCATAGGATTAAATCTTCATTCTGGGTCATAGGACAGGGCTTTTTCTGGAGGTTTTTTGGGGCCGTTAATGGGCCCCATTCCCAATAGAAATTATCTCAGATTTAAGCCAAATTTTCCCTTTACTCCTGAAAAAGTCTTTCCCAATTCATCAATTTTCTTCCCAAAATGAGACAAAAAGGTCCCATCCTAAACCAGTGAGAAAAAGCTCTGTAGGAACGTGTCAAACCCCTGTGACTTCATGGATATGATTAGCCTACACATGTACACTCTTCCTTCATCCAACGTCAGCCTTTTCGAGCATTCTCACACAGTTTGTAGTTTACAGGTAGGCTGGTCATGCTTTGACGTAGGCACATGCTGCAGCTACACTGACATACAGGACGAAAGTCAAACCTATTAATGTCTGCGTAAAGGTGCCTGGGGATGAGTAGAGTTTAAATGACAGATCAAATAGTGTGATCACCATCACAAGTGTCATAACAGCGACCAGCGCTCTACAGCACCCTGTAACAGTAATGCGTACTCGTCCACCACGGATAACATCCAACATACGTCCCCAACACCCCTTCCTTGTTGGAAGAGGAAGAAATGTGGTCTGCTCACACTCATTTTTTAGACGTCCAAAGTGAAATAATCTGTATTGCCCAGCTTTGTGGAGCTTTCCAGGTAAGAAGGAAGGGTGGTGGTGTTTGAGGGTTTGACCAGCCAGACCCTTCCGACACTCGGACATACTACTCTGATACCGACGGTATGTATCTATGAGCTCCAGACTGATGTCACCCTCTTCCAGGTTTTCCAGGAAATGAGTGCCACGCTGGAGTTGGTCTCTATAGCTAGATAATTGAGTGGAGTAGCGTTCTAGCTCTGCAACACTACCATCATCTGTGATATGGCTAATTAGGTCATCTGCCTGGGCATCAATCTCCAGAGTGAGGGCCCGTGCCTGAGCACGCAAAGTCCTCACACATGCATCCTGGTTCTGCAGGATTTTGGTCCGGAGGTCCGTCACTTCCCCCATGACCCTGTCGACTTGAGTCAGATCTAATCCTACCTGATCAAGCTCTGTTTGAAGCTCTCCCTGGGCCAGGCTTAGTTTACGTCCAAGAGGCTGGGTAATGTGTGTCTTGTGCTCCTCGCACACACAAGTCATACACACCAAGGTGTCACATGTCCCACAAAACATATGAAGTGCTTCTCCCTCGTGTGTGGTACAGGTGCGCTGTGATGACAGCACCGTACCAATGTTACCCGTCTCGATCTTCATGATGTTTGCCTCCTCCTGTATTGCATGACTGAACAGACGGTGGTCGTGGATACAAAATTTACATATATCAAGGTCACAGTTGATGCAGCGGTACTGTGAAACTAGCCAGTCTCGACGACATACATCACACACACCGAAATACGGCCGTGCTCCGATCTCGTCCTGGATACAGTTGATGTAGAAATTGGGTGGGAAGTCTTTAACCCCTCCTCTAGGTACACAGACGTCACTCCTATAACACAGGATAAAATAAAAACATTGACTTCTATATTTCATACACTATAGATATGATACCAACTAAACCGTTCAGTCTAGTTTATCTAGCTTCCACTTACCTCAGCCATGTGTGTGTGGACAAATCAATGTTCCATATAAAATTATTTCATTAATCAAACTGTTTCACAACCCAAACACAAAAAGATGACTCAATTTAAATTATAAATGAGAATGAAGATTACTGGGCATTAAGGTGGCTGGATTATTTACTAAACATGGAGTGGCTGGATTATTTACTGAACATGAGGTGGCTGGATTATCTACTGGACACAAATTGGCTGGATTATCTACTGGACACAAATTGGCTGGATTATCTACTGGACATGAGGTGGCTGGATTATCTACTGGACATGAGGTGGCTGGATTATCGACTGGGCACAAATTGGCTGGATTATTTACTGGACACAAATTGGCTCGATTACCTATTGGACACAAATTGGCTGGATTATCTACTGGACATGAGGTGGCTGGATTATCTACGGGACATGAGGTGGCTGGATTATCTACTGGACACAAATTGGCTGGATTATCTACTGGACATGAGGTGGCTGGATTATCTACTGGACACAAATTGGCTGGATTATCTACTGGACACAAATTGGCTGGATTATCTACTGGACATAAATTGGCTGGATTATCTACTGGACACAAATTGGCTGGATTATCTACTGGACATAAATTGGCTGGATTATCTACTGGACAAGAGGTGACTGGATTATCCACTGGACACAAATTGGCTGGATTATCTACTGGACATAAATTGGCTGGATTATCTACTGGACATGAGGTGGCTGGATTATCTACTGGACATGAGGTGGCTGGATTATCCACTGGACACAAATTGGCTGGATTATCTACTGGACACAAATTGGCTGGATTATCTACCGGACTCAAATTGGCTGGATTATCTACCGGACACAAATTGGCTGGATTATCTACTGGACTCAAATTGGCTGGATTATCTACTGGACACAAATTGGCTGGATTATCTACTGGACACAAATTGGCTGGATTATCTACTGAACACTAATTGGCTGGATTATCTACTGGACACAAATTGGCTCGATTACCTATTGGACACAAATTGGCTGGATTATCTACTGGACATGAGGTGGCTGGATTATCTACTGGACATGAGGTGACTGGATTATCCACTGGACACAAATTGGCTGGATTATCTACTGGACATAAATTGGCTGGATTATCTACTGGACATGAGGTGGCTGGATTATCTACGGGACACAAATTGGCTGGATTATCTACTGGACATGAGGTGGCTGGATTATCCACTGGACACAAATTGGCTGGATTATCTACTGGACACAAATTGGCTGGATTATCTACCGGACTCAAATTGGCTGGATTATCTACTGGACACAAATTGGCTGGATTATCTACTGGACACAAATTGGCTGGATTATCTACTGGACACAAATTGGCTTGATTACCTATTGGACACAAATTGGCTGGATTATCTAACTGGGCTTTAACGACTTTTAACATGGCTGATTATCTATTAGAATTATAAGGAAAGTGGATTGAAACTATCTACTTTGTATGTAGCGCGATTAACTTCAGGAACAAAGATGACTGAAATCTACTGGAGAGAAGGACTATTTATTAAATAATTTGTAAAAGCAACTGTTTCAAAATATTAACAAAACAGCTATTATCTGTTCACACATGGTCACTGTTAAACAATGACCAAATAGCACTAAATGCAATACACGACACAAATTCTATCGATTACTTGGTATGGACCATATCTACAATTGTGATGACCAGAAGACCTATAAAGGCCATAATTATTACCTGCATTGTGGACACCTGAAAAGTCGACCAGAGGAGGAGGAATGTCGGACATAGTCCAACAAACAGTTCAGACACACAGAGTGGTGACAGGGCAGGATCCGTGGGTCCTGAAACTCGTCAATGCAGATTGGACACTGGAGAATCCGCTCCCGCAGTCGCTCAATCTTATCTCCCTCTATACTCTTGTCACCCTCCATACTGACTCTCCTGAAACCAGTACCAAATTAAAAACTTGTAGTATTCTGTGTGTAGTATTCTGTGTAATCTAATTACTGGTATTTCTAGGCATGTGATAATAGATTTTACATGGTACAGCTAGCGTACCTTATGACAGGGATTTATATAGATGGTATAGATACATTATCATTCTCTTATATTAGCATTTTTAGATTTACATGTATACATTGCAGTAAAACTAAAACATGAGTTTAATTTCATTGTAACAAGTATTTTATGGACATTGGTGACCCCTAGGCCTGCTGAGGCTGTATTCCTGAAATCATTCTCATGCCAGGGCTTTTTCTCACTGGTTTGGGAAGAGTCCTATTTGTTTCATTTTGGGAAGAAAATTGGTGAATTGGGAAAGTAAACTGCAAATTTTGGGAATTTGGCTTTAAAATAAAATAATTCCAATTTGGAAGGGGGGCCATTAATGGCCCCAGAAAACCCTCAGATTAGCAATGTCATATGCTTGAACGCCTATAGCTACCTGAGGTCAAACGTGTATCAGGGGCCCGGGCTAGGTACACAACCCAGTGTGGACAGGCTGAGCTGTAGCATACCTCAGTAGTGGTTGGCTTTTGGAGAGAGATTTATCAGGGGTTACTTCCCTTTATTTTGATCTGTCGGGTCCGAGACTTCACTTGTGAAATATTTAATGTATAGTGTTTATAGCCCGACAGTCAATGATGGCTGAGAATGAGAGAGGTCTGAGGGGCTGACATGTTCAGTTCAGAAAAGTCAGTCAGCTACTAATTCTCAAGCTCAACTTCATATGTAGGAGTGAGTTTCACCAAACAGTCCAGCCTAGAACGAATATTCATACCCTGCCTACACTGCTCTCCGGCAAGGTATGAAGTCCCTCCCATTGCCGATAGTGTAGCAAGCCCCGATGTGATTCACATCGGGCAGTATTAGCAGTGGTAAAATTTTTCTCGGATAAAAAAACACATGTAAATTGATGATTCTGGTATCTATTATGAATATTCAAGCAACAAACCTGCACATTACTTCAAATGTTTGACAATAAATAGTAAAATCCAAAATGAGCAAGACACACGGAGATATCAGTTCAAACATACCGCCATCTTTGATACAAGTGTAAAGGTCAATTTCCTTATAAGGAAATCAAAATAAATTGATGCTAATGAGGTTTCCCGCGAGATTTCAACAGAAAAACAGATTCGGAGTAATATATCTCGGTAAGGAAGGTCAATTCATTCTGAAATTATTTAATTACGCAAAGTAAGATTCGCTTTCTTCACAAGAGTTACAAAAGAGTGGTTAAATATCTCTGATTATGTATTTATTTAACGTAGTAGCTTCATCCATATATGGATCACGGGTTCCATATTTGGGTTAGAATCCTCGCGAGAGTTCTTCGAGAAGTATCATGGCGAATCACGGAGACAACTCCGAGCAGTATGATATCAGAATATGCGAATTAAAGATTTCTAGATTAGACGGTAGGCTAATACATTGCAAAATTGTGTTAGAAATGTTTAATTATACGAACTATTACTCCAAAGTTAAACGATATCCGCTATTTGTAGCATTTTCGAGGTTCACTGTTTTGCTACATTACGAGCAATGGGAGGGAATCGTAGCTCTGACGACGACCATCTGTCAGAAATTGTCCGTCCGTCGTCCAGATCTAGAGCTACGTTATCGCAGCTAAGTCCAGCCCTGAACTCACTCAATTCCTAATTCCCAGGGAGAGAATCCCCTGGTGTAAGCATGGTATCTATGATGATTCTGGTTGTTATATTAACAGGGTTTTATATCCCAGTTAGCTACATAAAGGTTTTTTTCTAATAGATAAGAATAAACTATATTAGATGCACTGTTAGTTAACATTTGACACTATCTATATTAAAGCTAGTGGACTAATGTGTCATCTTTTAATGGCCTTGTTGAGTCTGCATTACAGTGTGGTCAATTATGTCAAAATATCACTTCCTCCAGCAGACTATAGCTATTCCAACTATCTTAAACTATGCTGTTAAATATATTCGTTTCAGTGGTGTTTTCACCGTGGTACAGTAGATATATACCAGTATTTCCGGCAAACTCTTAAATTGTCACGAATTAGTGTGCAAATCATCGATGACGCAAAACACGTATAGTTACCACAGGTACTTGGGGTAAGAAATTACATTTGTATATATATACTATATAGCCTCGTATTACTATATAATTTTATATAGTAATACGAGGCTATATAGTATATATAGTGTATATACAAATGTAATTTCTTACCCCAAGTACCTGTGATAGTTACACTGTACGTACGTATGGCGTACATGTAATACATTGTATACAATGTTTGTAGCCAGAAAATGTACATGTCTTACCAATGGTTTCTAACAGCCAATACACTTTTCACGTCCGACTTCTATTCTGAACCATACCGCGATCTCGTCTCACTCTTGTCTCTTTCTAACGCGGCATTATGATTGATGCCGTGGTCCAAGTGCGCCATTGATAATATGCGTCATTTGGTCCTGAACAGTTAACGCCATTTGGTACAAGCGACTGATACTGTCAGGCTCTACTTTCGTTTTAGCCTTACATAATATTCTGCCCATATCTGATCTATCAGAGTGACCTCCCCTTGTCTGCTGATTTCAATGTACATATCCCTGCTGATGGGGACCGAAAATAATTCTCATTGTAGGCTTCGAGTTTTTGTTTATTGAATGATTATCAATAACATTATTTTTCGAGACAGATAAGGTCGTGTTTCGCAATTGTCTGGAGCAAAGCCCTTTGTCTTTATACATAACCTTGGCCCACTTCAAGATTCTAGAGTCTGACCTACATGTACATGTACATATATGTAGTTGGCAACCTATTCGGTTGAAAAGAAGCAGAGACATCTATATACATTGTATGTCTCTGCATTATAGAAGGCAACAATAGGTATTTAACTTTTAACAAAATTAAAAGCCATCCAAGGGTCAACAAAGAGATTTAGTAATATATCATCAATAAGCACATTAGGTGTAAATTTTTTTTTTATAACTTTTTTATTTTCAAAAGCATTTGATAATAAAGACATATACATGTTATATCCACTCACATACAAGTATACAATTCATTCCATTATCATTCCCATCCTTCATCAAAATCATCATCTTTCTCGTTAATCGTCTATTATTTGTTTAATATTAACTAGAGCATATCATCATCATCATTATTCATCATCATCACATTCAAACATTTTCACAATCATCATCATCATCATCATCATCATCACATTCAACATTTTCACAATCATCATCATCATCGTCATCATCATGAGTTCTATCATCATCATCATCATCATCATCATTATCATCAATCAAAATCATTCATAATAATTATCATAATTATTGTCTCATCATCATCATCATCATCATGATCATCATCATGAACTCTATCATCATCATCATCATCATCATCATTATCATCAATCATAATCATTCATCATAATCATTCATAATAATTATCATAATTATTGTCTCATCATCATCATTATCATTTTCATCAATCATAATCATTCATAATAATTATCATAATTATTGTATCATCATCATCATCATCATCATCATCATCATCATAATCATCACAATCCTTCATCCTAATCATCATTACTATCATAATCATTTTCTCATTCTTGTCATCATCAACATCATCACAAGTTCTCATGTCATGATAAAATAATAAAAACAAAAAATCAAAAACAAACAGACATATGATGTTTGTGGTGTAAGGAACATATGGACAGCCATGAGTATTTCTGCAAAGCAGATAAACATGTATAACTTCCACACACAACCACACATACCTGCACACATATCCACACCCACCCTCCCACACAACCTAAACACTCATAACTCATCCACCTCACAAACACATAACACGCACATACACCCTCACCACATAGACAGTACAACCAGACACACATACAATAAACATTAAAGGGAAAGAGACATATATCTAATATATCCATTCAAATAAAGTGATCAACTTACAGAGAGAGAGAGAGAGAGAGAGAGAGAGAGAGAGAGAGAGATAAGCCACATTTACTTACAAGGTATATTCTGTAAGTGTTAGATGAATAACAAAAAAAATAAGAAACCTAAATAAACAATTAAAGCCAAATGTGGAGACTTGGGGTTAGCTGTGTACATATAGTAGGGAAAATAAAATTTAGTGTCGGATAAGCTACATTTCCAGGATAGGTTTCCATTTTCTCCAATTAATTTCAAACTTCCTTCTCATGTAGATGTTTTTCCTATAGTTAATAAAGCTTTGAATAATGAAGTGGTCTTTAATAACATTAATAAGTGCATTGAGGCTCAAGGACTTGTGAAGACATCTAGTTTTATATATATAGTGTTTAATAAGAATTAAAATTTCATTATCAACAGAACTTGCTTGAGCAGTTAATAGTCCAAAAAGAAAGGATTCCTTATTTATCAACACAGGAATTAAAAGAATGTCACAAAGAGTTTCAAGTCCCTGTAGCAGTTTCTGAACTTCTTGACATTCCCATAAGCAATGGATAATAGTTTCTCTCTCCATATTACACAAAGAACATAATGGACTAGGATATAAATTTATCTTGAAAAGAAAAGTATTTGTTACTAAAATATGATGTAAAATTCGACTCTGAAACCACTGTAACTTGGAATTTTTTGTGACAGTAAATGGGATTCTAAATATTTTTTGCCATTTCTCAATATCTGACTCATCATTAAACTCTTCATTCCATTTTTTCACTCCAGTAGGTGTTGATGCTGGTGTAATAAGGTAATTATAAAAATCTTTACACCCTTTTTTACTCTTATAGAATATTTCAATGAGAAGAGGTCTGAAAGGTTGGGATGGCCTTTCTATCTGAAAATCATATTTCCTAAGAAAACGCTTAGCTGCTGAGACTAATCATTGGTACTGCAAGAAATTTGTATTAATTTGAAAATTATGCAGAAATTCATGAAATGAGTAAAAGGTCAGATTATTAGAATTTTTAATAAGGTCATTTACTGTATGAACAGATGCCTGAAACCAGTTTGGATAAAAAACAAAGTTATTTCCTACTTGTATATCAGTATTGTACCAAAGTGGAGTTTTTAGGATTGAAACTTGTGTAACTTCCCTCATCGAATTAGAATTATTCAACCTAATCCAGCCTTTAAAAACATCCTTCCAAAATTTATTTTTGCAGTTAGCTCGACACAGAGAAATATATTCCCTACCACAGCTTTGTAACTTTTTTTTATTTATAACCAGATCTAACAGTAAATTCCATTTTCCTGATGAATGGAGTATTCTTCTTGCCCAACCTAGCTTAAGAGCATCTATAAAAGAATGCAAGTCTACCATTTTCAATCCCCCATCTATATAATTTTGAATTACTACATCTTTCTTAATTTTATGAGATTTACCATTCCACAAAAAGTCAAATAATAAGGTGTTAAGTTTAGTAATACATTTTTCAGGTGGGTTAGGTAAGGTAATGAACAGGTAATTAAACTGAGAAATAAGTAGAGACTTAATAATACTAATTCTACCAATTGGAGTCAAGCTCCGCCTACTCCATAAGTTAATAAGAGATTTAAGTTTCACAATTTTTTTATCAAAATTCATTTTGGGGATCTCATTTAAATCAACAGCGAAATCTATTCCTAAGAAAGTAAATTTTTCCATTCCCCATATTAGATTCAGTTCTGGCAAGAAAGTTTCCTGACTATACTTTCTACTACCTATCCAGATAACCTGTGTTTTGTTAGTATTAATATTTAGCCCGGAAATGTTTGCAAAACTGTTAAGTTCATAAATTGATTCTTTAAGGGACCTCTCGGAGCCATCTAGAATTAAGCCTGTGTCATCAGCATATTGAACATTAAGAATATCTACATTTTGAAATTGTATCCCTTTAATATCTCTATTGTTTCTTATTCTTGCCGCTAGGACTTCAACGCAGAGGATAAAAATATATGGAGCAATAGGGTCTCCTTGGCGACAACCACGTTGTATATTTATAGGTGCTGAAATGTTACCACCTTGATTAACTGAAGAAAACACATTATTATGCAAGATTTTTATCCAATTTCTAATATTTAACCCAAAATTAAAAAATTCAAATACCTTGTTTATAAAATCCCAGGAAACAGAATCAAATGCCTTTTCAAAATCTATCATAAGTAACATACCAGGAATATTTAACTCTTCTGCATAGTGCATTACATCATAAACTGTGCGAATGTTTTCCCCAATATAACGCCCTGATAAGAATCCTGTCTGGTCTTCACTGATAAGTTTTTCTAACACTGTTCTTATCCTATGAGAAATAATTCCTGAAGCTATTTTATATGTGATGTTCAAAAGTGAAATTGGTCTCCAGTTTTTTAGAAAATGACGTGGCTTATCTCCCTTTGGAATACATGTAATTATGCCTTGTCTTTGAGTAATTGAAAACTGACCTACCGAAAAGCTATAATTAATTGAACGAACAACAAATTCACCTAAGTCTTTCCAAAAAGATTTAAAAAATTCAGCCGTAAAACCATCAGACCCTGGGCTCTTATTATTTTTCATATTTTTCAAAACCTGGCCAGCTTCTTTTAAAGATATTTTACCTTCTAGACAGTTTGAATCAAAATCACTTAACTTTGGAACATCACAACCTTGAAGATGGACATCTAAGTCAACATTATCTACATCCCTAAATCTATATAAATTTTCATAAAATATTCGCACTTCCTCTAAGATATATATTCCTGTTTTGTAATTATAATGTTATCATCTCTATGAACTTTTGGAATAATTTTAGAGGTAAAATTCCTATTTTCAAGGTTAAAAAAATATGAAGTTGGTTTCTCCCCCTCCTCAATCCACCTTGCTCTAGATCTAATCATACTACCTTTTATCTTCCCTAGACGAATAGACTCCCAACTCTTTTTTCTTATTGTCTAATTCATCCTGGTCTGCATTATTATTAGCTTCTAAAATTTCTATTGTTTTCTTAAGATCTTCTTCTCTAAGATTCTGCTGTTTTTTCCTATAAGATGCATAAGAGATAGATTTTCCTCTAATTTCCATGAGCAAAGTCTCTAAAAATAACTGGTCATTGATAAAAAATTGAATGTCACTATTGGGAATAAGATTAATGGAATTATAATTGTACACAGGTAAACAGTATTGTAACTTAATGCGCTCAATAGTCTGTTTTATTGTATTTAAGTACTCCGGCTCATGTAATAACGAGTTATTTAATTTCCAGTAACCTCTACTTCTTTCAAATTCATTTATTTTTAGCGATATAACTGTGGCTGAGTGGTCTGATCTATAGCTAGGTTCGATACTTGATTTGTTAATACTCGATAAAAGGTTTTCTGAGACTAAAAAAAAATCTAACCTGGCCTGTTTTACTGGATGAATTCTACGCCAAGTAAATCTTCTTCGGTCTGGATGATGTTCTCTATAAATGTCATTCAGATTATAATTTTCAATAATTTCCAATACCTTTTCCCTAGCAGCAGAGTTATTTATATTAATGTAGTTATGATCATAGTCTAACTCTGGGTTCAGAACTAAATTAAAATCTCCACAGATTATTATATTATCATTCCCAAAATTATCAATTGTATCTGATACTAAGTTATAAAAGCCTGGATTATCTCGGTTTGGGCCATAAAGAGAAATAAGTGTTGTCCTTGAGCCTTCAATGTTTATGTCTAGAGCAAGAAAATTACCATTTAAATCCCTCTTTTCCTTGTGTACCTTGCATTCAAAGTTATTATTTAAAAGGATTGCAACACCACGTGAGCTGGATGAAAAGGAACTGAAGTAACTGTCATAACCCCATTCATGTTTAATAAAATTGTCTTGGTCTACAGTGAAATGTGTGTCTTGTAAGCAGAATATGTTATATTTCTTGTCCCTGAGATATGAAAAAACGTCTTTCCTCTTTACCCTATCCCCAAGTCCCTGACAATTAGCCGAAAGCACAGAGATATTACTCATGTTATACTTAAGTTAACATGATATTAGGTGTAAATTTGACTACGTTTGAATAGAGGTCTAGATCTAGTCAAATTTGGATAGTTTTCATTTTGTCGACCCACTCATACATGTACATTTTTTTGTACGTTAAAATTATGTCGACCCATTAACATTAAAATGTTACCAAAACATCAATCAAATATAGTTGTTGGATAAGTAATTTTTGATGAGATCTCAGTTTACTCTTCCAAGATGACCGACACACTTGTACTCTCAGCATCACTATTTTAATATTTTGCCTCTAATTTTGCATATAGACGCCGTTACATGTGCCTCCGTGGCCCAATGGATAAGGCACCGGCCTCCTAAGCCGGGGATTGCGGGTTCGAGTCCCGCCGGAGGTTTACTATTATTGTTTTATCAAGATACTTGTATAGATATAAATACTACGATATTTATGAATTAAGGATCTCCAGCGTATTTTTTCTTTTTTTTTTTAAATACCGTTTCTGCTTGTTTGTCTGAATTTGCACAAAAATCGATCAACGGTCCATGTATATTTACCAAAATAAAATTGCCAAATGACGAGTTCCTGTTTTTTCTCTGCATTTAAATTAAAATGAAATATTTTGAATTGAAAAACATATTACATATATATTACTCATAATATTATGTCGCTTTAGTTTCTGTAAAGAAAATGTTGCTTTGCTGCTGCTCACAAAATGATAAGAAAGAAAGGAAGGAAGGAAGAAAGAAAAAACGTAATTAATCAGCCTTGCGATTTCCTCAGATAAATGTGTCTACGGGCAAAGGAATGGCCAATCAAAACATCAGGATATATTTTGCATTGAATATATACTGAGTATGTCAAACAATTCGACAAATTAAAAAATGTACTTTGGACATGTGTCATCATTTTTATCACTGTTAATTTTGAATATATACTTAAGAAATCGCTGAGGGTTCAAGTTACATACATGCACTGTAAATTCTACTGATGTTTTTACATGAACGTAGAGGCTTAGGGAAAAACACATTAAGATAATTTACATTCATCTTTTTTTTTTTGTGTATTTGTGTGCATTTTTTTTCGGTGCGATTTGTGCATTTTTTTTATAATTTTAAAATCTAATTACCGTGTATTTAATTACATTTCAGACTACATATTGTTATGATCCCACCGCTGATCACCCATTTTTATGAATCTCGACCCCACTGCGGGTACCAGTGTAACCTTTTATTGTTGTTTTCAGTGTTTTAAATTCCACTACTTCGCAAACCACTGCCACCAATTCAAAATTATCTGTGCAACACAATTATGTAAGACTATATTTACATTTTATCTTCAACATCATACCTCAAGTAATTTCCGCGCATGCGCACTCAAAACCAGCCACTTTTCTCACCTATGACTTACTGTACCTGTTCTTAGATAACATTTAAAGCTACATGCACTTCTCACCTTATAAAATAAAGCATTTACCACAAACTACTCAAAATGACGATTCTATCCTGTCTCAGGCCTAACTTCTCTACATTCTGTTCCTCCTCACCCCACCCTCTACTCTTTAAAAACCTAAATGCTCAAAACACTTTCATCTCTTATGTTTGATCGTTCTCTCAAACTGCCCACTTCAGCAAAATCTTCCTAGACTAAAACGAGGCTGCTGATAAGGATAACTTTAAACTGACCTTTCTGCATAAGACCTGCTAATATAACTAGAGACATATATACATATATATGTCTCTGATATAACCGAGACGTCAGCTCATCCGGCCTCCCCACTAGAATCCACACCGTCACTCTAATCTATAACCCCCAACAAATATAATTACATATGGCTACTCACTGCTACCTGAACAAAACTTCAACACTGCCCACGAGGCAAGGCTAATAAAATACACAACAAATGGTATACATAATAAACGGTTAAATGACCGGTATCATGACAGCTTATCACCGATAGTATCTTAGTACATTGCATTACGCTGTCTGTAGCATCATCAGTCAAGTCTATGCCCTTTTCTCTCTCTCATGTGACTTGAACAGAAACTTGTTTAATGTTCATTAAGTCACCTTTTTTTCTTTTGAACATCTTATTCATTTTTGTTTCACAGTTCCACATGACAATTTTACATTTTTAACAAGATATAACTTCCATATTTAAGACATATTACCTCAATCAATGGATTGTACATATGAGTATAGCATGGTATTACATGTGTAACAGGAGAGGAGAAAATGTAGCGGCCAGATCGGGGTTCGAACCCGGGACCTCCGAACACTAGCCGGATGCTCTACCAATTGAGCTACCTGGTCACCGATGATCGACCCAGTCCAGTCCCGCTACACACCTCCCTCCTTTTTTCCAAGTCTTTGCCCTCAAAGACACACGAGACCCTTATACCACCACCATGGGTATTTTAGTTGGGCGCCAATTTTGTAACAGGAGAGGAGAAAATGTAGCGGCCAGACCGGGGTTCGAACCCGGGACCTCCGAACACTAGCCGGATGCTCTACCAATTGAGCTACCTGGTCACCGATGATCGACCAAGTCCAGTCCCGCTACATATGTATTATCATGCGTTAGTCTTGTTCTGTGTTCTAGTAACAACACTAATCTATAGGACACAATATTAGGTATGGCCCAATTGTCCTCAATTCTCAGTGTCTAAGACATTGTCACATGGAGATTAATATTTTGTTTTATCCTGCAACTGCCACCGCATTGTCGGAATACACCCACCATATATATTTTTGCTGTATATATTTTAAGACACTGACCATGTATTCTATTTATCCTGCAACATGGTAATGGTAACGTCGCTTATAATTGGCTGATACCGCGGCGTAATAATTTCTTAAAGAAAGGAGTGCGTCAACAATATTAAATTCCACAGGGAATAGTTTATTTGAATGTATTTTTTATGTTATTAAGCTATAACACATACCAACGGAGTGTAGTTTCATCATATACCCTTCACGTTATGTTTAGAGTACTAGAGTACTTGTTGACTTGAGGAACATGTCCGGCCGGAGCCTTGTGTCGACGATGCACGGGAATACCAACCTCCCGTCAAGGTCTACCTGCAGCTCCCAGTCCTGTCCTCTGTCCAGCAGTGATGTTCTAGCTGCTTTTCTTTCCCTCGACTGTCTCACTTTGCTTTACAAACACCTTTCCTTTTCCTGTTGTTGCCCTTGGGCGCTATTTCCTTCTTTCTTCCTCCACCACTCCTGCCAATTCACGCAAGACCTTGTCATGACGCCATCTGTAACGCCCCTGTGTGAGTGCTACCTGACATCCTGACAGTATGTGAGACATTGTCCCTCGCTTTCCGCACAGCTGGCAACTAGGGTCCTCTGTCATTCTCCACTGGTGAAGATTTGATGGGGACGGCAATGTGTCGTAAACTGACCGCAGCAGAAAAGCTATCCTGTATTGGTCCTTCCTCCACAACTCCGACCATGACAGTTTCCGCTCGGGTAGTTCCCACTTCAGCCACATCCCTTGTTTGCCCAGCTCCACTGCTTTCGCTCTCCGTTTGTCTTCCTCTACCCGTCTAACTTCAGTCTGTACCATTCCACGTCTCTCCGTTGCTGTTGCATTCTTCCACTGTTGAAAGTGCACCATTCCTAACCCTTGCCTTCCCGTGCAGATGTTAATTCCCACCACGTCACGTAGTTGCAGCATACTCTCGGCTTGGTCCACTGATGTTGATGCTGACCACTTCCTTCCTGTTCTTGTCTGGATGCCTGCTCCACTGACTCTGGAATCTGACGAATCCCTCAACGTCATAACCAACCGGCATTTTGCCACCTTGAACTCCTCCACTACTGATGAAATCGGGAGTTGGAGTTTTGGTGATCTGCCGTACAGTCCAACAGAAGTGAAGCCTGGTGGGACTCCCATCCATCTCCTCAAGTAACTCACTGATCTCTCCAATCCCTCGACACTCGTGACGGGAACCTCGTAAATCAGCAACAGCCACATCAGTCTTGGCATGACCCCCACAGGTACTTGGGGGGTAAGAAATTACATTTGTATATATATACTATATAGCCTCGTATTACTATATAAAATACGAGGCTATATAGTATATATATACAAATGTAATTTCTTACCCCAAGTACCTGTGCTTCATCCATGATTTTGCTTGGGACAATGTGTTCTTAACTGATGTGTTGTCTATGGTGGCATATTTCTGCCATCGTGTTAGTTTAGGTCGCGTTACGGTAACGCGACTTGTCGAGATAGCTAAGTCGACATGTCGAGTTATAACACGACTTGCCGAGATAGCTAAGTCGACAAGTCGACTTATAACACGACTTGCCGAGATAACTATGCCGACAAGTCGAGTTAGCTTATCACGACCGGTTAAGTAAAATATCATGGATCTCGACCAAAATTACGTTGTTGCCCATATATGCCGTCTAGTTATTTTGCCGAGATAAGATATTAATAGACTCTCGTGCGCGCGCTGTCTCGGAACGTTTCAGGACTTATCGTACAGTACTTCTACTTCTACTTCAATCGGAACCCCTCGTCATTTTCTCTGAAACTAGCCTACGTTCGCAATCGGAACCCCTCGTCATTTTCTCCTACGTTCGCAGACGGAGGCGAGGTGTTCCGATTGCTACGTTCGCAGACGGAGGCGAGGTGTTCCGATTGACTTCTACTTCTACTTCTACCGATTGTTGACCTCCTTCAACATTATGAAGATGCTGTCAATGATCTGCGCTATGCTTAAAGGGAAAAATAAGAAGTAGCACTAAATTATCAGGTTAAAACTATGTACATTGAGGACGAAATTAATATTTGTAGGAAGAGAGCTGGGATTTGAAGGCAGTAATAGTGTTTGCAGAGATGAGATCAGGAGGGAGTTTGTTCCATTCGGATATGGTGTTTGGAAAGAAAGATTCTTTACGACAGGTGGTGCGGCAGTGCGGGACTTGATAGGAAAAGGAGTGTGATAGTCGAGTTTGACGGTTTTGAGTGGTGAGATGATTGTCTTTGTTGATGGCAACAAGGCTGTGTGTGATTTTATACAGCATAGTGAGTCTGGCATCCCTACGCCTGTCTGAAAGACTACGCCAGCCTAGTCTTTGGAGCATATCGCCAACACTGGATGTGTTGTGATACCTGTGTGTCACAAAGCGGGCGGCTCGTCGTTGGACCATTTCTAGTTTGTCAATGTCGTTTTTTAGATGTGGGTCCCAAATTGTACAAGCATATTCTACTGAAGGCCGAACTAATGATTTATATGCTTGCTGTTTCACAGAAATGGAATTGATGTTTAAGTTTCGTTTTAGAAAACCTAGTGTTTTGTTGGCTTTATTGCAGATGTTTTGTATGTGGGGGCCCCAATTAAGATTTTGTTGGATGGTAACTCCCAAGTACTTAGCTTTATCCACATGTTCTAGACAATGGCCATGGAGATAGTACTCATGTTGCACTGGGTTTCTACGTTGGGTAACGGAGAGGACATTACATTTTTTAGGATGGAATGCCATTTTCCACTTAGATTCCCAGGCTGCCAGTTTGTCTAGGTCAGACTGCAATGTTTGTGCATCCCTGTCTGAGGAGACAGTGATATAAACAATAGTGTCGTCAGCGAAAAGTCTGATAGAGGAGGATAAACCTTGGGGCATGTCGTTTATATAAAATAGAAACAGACTTGGTCCAAGGACCGACCCCTGGGGTACCCCTGACTCTATTGGTACAAGTGAAGAATGTTCGCCTTCGAGGACTACTGACTGGCGTCTGTTTTCTAGAAAATTTCCAATCCAGCGGTGTGTATTACCCACAATACCATACTGTTTCAATTTGTGAGATAGGAGCTTGTGGCTGACTTTGTCGAATGCTTTCGAGAAATCAAGGATGAGGGCGTCGGTACATTTATTTTTGTCAATATTTTTTGTAATGTCTTCCACAAACTCTAGGAGTTGGGTTTCACAAGATCGAAATTGCCGAAAACCATGTTGGAAAGGGTATAAGATATTATGTTGGTCTGCATGAGACATTATGCTGCTGACAATAATGTGCTCAAGGAGTTTGCTGCAAATACATGTTAGAGAAATAGGTCTATAATTTTCTGCATCATACTTTGAACCTTTTTTATATATAGGAGAAACATGTGCTGTACGCCAGTCAAGAGGGACTACGCCAGTATTTAGAGACTGTTGGAAAATGTGTGCCAGTATTGGAGCTATTTCTGTTGCAAGTTCTTTCAAAAATTTTGGTTTGATACCGTCTGGGCCTGGGGCCTTTGCGGGTTTAAGGTTTAGGAGGAGTTTCTTTACACCCTCTACAGTGATGGTGATGTCTTCAATGGGTGGAAATGTTGGAAGGCCCAGGTTATATTTTTGTGTGAGCTGTGCATCTGAGAAGTGTTCTGATGGTGTAAACACAGACTGAAATTGTTTATTTAAGATGTCTGCCTTTGTTGAGGGATCAGTTATTAGTTTCCCATCACTTTTTAAAGAGGGGACACCTGAATAGTTTGCTTTTTTGTGTTTAATGTATGTCCAGAAGCGTTTCATTGGTGAGTAGTCGTTTTCGCCAGAAGAAGAAATAGGGGGGGAGACAACATCTTCAATATATTTCCAATATGACTGCCTAATGAGTTTTTGTGTGTTGCTCTTTAGTAATTTGTATTTGTCTCTATCTTCTGTGCGTCCTGATTTTTTCATTTTTTTGTAAAGTCTAAATTTGGTGCTGATCAGGCGCTTAATTTTGGGTGTTATCCATGGGTTTCCATCTTTGCTTTTGGCGTTTCGACTTTGATAAACTGCAGCTGACAGACGATAATTAAACAGAGTGTAAACTGACAGAGAGTGGAGCGGCCTTGTCGTCCTACGTGCATGTAAGTACAAATTCACCGTAGATATATAAATATTCAAACGACAGGACAAATTTATGATTAATTGGCTTATTATAATTAGTCAGTCAGGATTTTACCTGTAAGTTGTTGTAATCGTTTTGATTCTATGCAGATTCCTATCTGTTTTTCCTCTCAATTTGTAGCATTATTTGAAATAATATATTGCCTATTGAATTACACCTACAGTGTGTGTATGTACAGCACAGGTGTTCGGCAGGTTCTAATAAGATATTATGAAAAACAATTAGGACTATTGCACACCCTATGCGCTAGAACGAATAGACTATACGTATCCATCAGCAATCGTCCGTCCGTCGTCAGAGCTACGTTATCGCAGCTAAGCTACCTGTCAACAATAATGTAATATCTGAAATTCCAAATTGAAAATACAAAAACATATTTATAATATGCTTATAAAAAGACTATAGACCGGAATTTTAACCATAAAACGTTAACTAAACAACAACAACAAAATCACCAAAAAAAATCCACTAAAATACATTGTACTGTAGTTAGACAGATACAGATGTACATGTATACGACTAATACGTATATTCATACCCTCCCTACACTATGCTCCTGGAGAGTATGAATTCCATCCCATTGACGATAGTGTAGCCAGCCCCGATGTGATCCACATCGGGCAGGTTATATTTAATTTTAATGTCTAAAATTTCGCATTTCTCAAGTAAAATCCACATGTAAATGAATTGTTCTGGTACCGGTGAATACAATCAATATCCTATTCACAAACCTGGTAACTGTAATATTCCTTTGACGAAAAGTGTTAATATCCAAGATAAAAACAACACACAGTAAAATCTATTCAAATATACCGCCATGTTTGATTTCAATATTCCTTATAAGGAAACAAGATTTTCCGCAAGATGTCACAAAGAAAAAAGTTTTGAAGTTGATAAAATTCAGAAAAATAGTGCAAAACATTCGGAAACTGAATTATTAGACAATATCAGTTATAATTAATCATAAAACTTTCAAAAATTGAGTAATCAAGTCGGTGACAACATATTTCCTAATTTTTCCATCGTAGTAAAAGATTTGTAGGTCATACCATATAAGGCAAGATGCAAATTATATGTATACTGAAACCTGATCTTTTTCCTTTGAGAACAGAGTGACCAGCTGTGAGATGGCATTCAAGGCTTTCAAAGTGTGGACAAAAGATAAGGAAAGGGGGAAATTAATTTCCGCGGATAGGCTTGAAGAAATGTTGGTAAAAAGTAAGTTGGTGTATCTAATTTATTTTTCATGTATAAAAATAGGTGACTAGTACCTTCGATCATTCCTATAAATTTTATAATATTTACTCCATTGTGTGATTAACAGTTTAAACAGGCTCAATAGTTTTTGCTGACCAGTTATATATAAAGTCCCAATTCTTCAGATTGAGTCTTTGGGATATAGTGATTAAACATTGAAATATTTAAGTTCTCAAAATTTTTAGGAGTTATGAAATGCAGGACTTGTAGCAGTCCTTGAAAGCATTAAAAATGTTGAAATAACTGCAATTGGCATTTCTTATCACTAATTCATTCCAATGCAGTTCATATAGAATGTCAGACTTCTAATGTTGTGTAATTGTAGTTAGGACAACATTTGAACTGGAGTCCGGAACTAGTAGCTTTGTGAATGGTCTGATCATAAATGATTTTCTTTCCACTTTTTTATAGGTATTTCCAAAAAAGGTCCATGGGAAACGTTTACTCACTGCTTGGGGGACTTCAAGCAAAATGTTATCTCTTCGACAATGTTTTGCTTGTCGGATTATGTGAAATTACACTGCTTGACTACAAAGCCGAGAGTATACCTTATGTCAAAACCAAAGGTAATTGTAGGACTATTATGACAAAATGTCCATGGGTTGATAAGTGAAAGTGGCCATGCAAAAAAGAAGACATTTTCAGTGTCAAAAATAATATATGGCTGTCCCAAACAGGACATATTTAGTCATGACGCTGTTCATCTACAAGTAGGTCAAAGTTCAAGGTCAGAGAACAGATCTTGTAATTTCTTACCAGTAAATATTTTGCTATGACTAAAAATGATAGTTGCTTAGAATCAAGTATGAATTCTTTATGACTAATGATCAAGGACACTAGGTCAAAAGTTTAGATCACTAAAGGTCAAATGCTGCAATTGCCTATTGCAAAAAAAACAAAAAAAAAACAAACTTGCAATTATTGTAAGAATGTATAATATGTATACAGTAATGTGGTCATTTGCCTCTTGTTGACAAAGAGTATCATCAAGAAGTACTTTAAATGCTGCCATCAGCAATTATGGATTCTCACGGCTTTAAGTATTTTTGTTATACTGCAAATGTTACAATCAGCTAGTAATGGACATCGAGGTATTTGGTGTTGATCTATTTTTCACTCACCTGGCCCTAAATAATTATTTAATAATAATAAATATTCTGACCATATTTTGAGGTGTTTTAACCTGTGATTATTTAATGTTTATGGTATATATTCCAGGCCACAGTAAGTGTCTTTGATATACAGTGAAACCTCATTAACTCGAAGTCGCTGGTGACCGTGATACAACTTCAAGTTATCCGAGTATTCGAGTTAAGCGTTGCTGAATTTATAGAATTAAGTTAGTTCGGGACTAAAAAACACTTTGAATTATGCAGGGTTCTTCGAGATAAGTGAGTTCGAGTTAACGAAGTTCGACTGTATTTTAGTGTGTCTAAACTAAATTTCATCAAATATACTAATATTTATATTTTAGGCCAAATTAAACACCTTAGCTCATTAAAGGTGAGGCAGCTATAAAATGACATTTTGTACCAAAAATTATTTATTTCTGCTGAAAGTCCAGCCATTGTTCAATTACTTCAAATAGTAATAGCTTTCTTAAAGAATATGGCATGGCAATAAAATTGTATTAAGGAAGTACAAAATATGGAAAAAACGCTGGGAGATAAACTTTGGGGTTGAAAATACAGGATTTTTTGTCTTCCACCGAGAGTAACATGGTAGGTAGGTATGTGTTTGAGTGACTGAATATTTACATACAAATCACCCGGGCCTTTTCCAAGCATTGATGAAAGAGAGGGCTTCTCTGTACATAAGCATTTGTCACTTGACAAGGTGTGCACATTGAACCTGACATCGAAAGGCCAAAAAACTAGAAAGTGATTCATTTGTTAACTACAAAACTAGGACATATGGGATACATGTATTTAAAGTCTTGTGTTTCTTCTAGGAGGATACAGATGATGACTGGGACTTACCAGATCTGGACCTGGATATGTCCAGTCCGGAAAGTGTTAGCTTACTCCAGGAGAGATTGTAGCTGTCGACGTCCCTGAAGCTGCTGAGATGTTAGACGTCACTGTTGATAATGATCATTCCTATCAGACTTCAAACACTTCTCCAGTGGTAAGTTTATGTAAACTGATACTGCTATCTTTAGCCCACCATCATCAGATGGGTGGCTATCCAAATCGCCCTGCGTCCGTCGTCCGTCCCTCCATCCGTAAACAATTTTTGTTATCGCTATTTCTCAGGAAGTACATGAGTGATCTTTCTCAAATTACATCTGTAGTTACACCTTGGTCCCTAGTTGTGCATGGTCCAATTTGGGACCAATCGGAATTTAACATGGCCGACACGTAGCCATCTTGGATTTTGACAATTGAAGTTTGTTATCACTATTTCTCAGAAAGTACTTGAGGGATCTTTCTCTTTCATCTGTAGGTTCCTCCTGTATTTTAACAATTGAATTATTGTTAGCCTATTCTGAAAGAAGAGAAAAGATCAGTCTGTCATTCGACTGATATAGATCATTCGATGGTGGGCGTCAAGATCCCTCTGGGATCTCTTGTATTTGACTGCTGTCACCTTGCATGGCTGCTTAGACACAATGCTCTTGCAACCAAGATTTGACCGAGTTACAACTGGGAAAAGGTGAAGTCGCAACCAAATGAGGGCCTTACAATAGCATGATAGAAAAAAATGGATATCACAAGAAAAGCAAACAACATAAAAAGACTGACACAATGACACAGAAAAATCCTTTTTTGTGGCAAAGCGATCTGTTTTGAACAGTGATATGATGATGACTAAGTGCTTGTAGGAGAAATCACAGTCCAGTTGTACAATTGTTAAAATCACACGATTTGGTGGGCCCGCGGCCTAAATTCCAAATATTGCCATTCAA
Organism: Pecten maximus; assembly: GCF_902652985.1. Lineage (NCBI taxonomy): Eukaryota > Metazoa > Mollusca > Bivalvia > Pectinida > Pectinidae > Pecten > Pecten maximus. Next base: position 3,372,729 of record NC_047029.1, on the reverse strand, counting down.
ATGATTTTATTTACCCATTATGTTTTACTTCCAAATATTTTGTCTTGGTAGTTTTAATACTACATATTGAAGCAATTTTGTTTTACTGCAAAACTGTCATTGTGTGTAAACAAAGATATAGATGTTTGTACACATACTTAGTAATCATAGTGTTCTTTTATTTTGTAGACAGTGAATTTGCCAAAGATACCTGCCTGTCAGATCTGTACAGATAGGTATTCTGATTCCTTCCTTGAATGTGGCCATATTCTATGCTACGTCTGCACAGTTGAACTAGAAGAAAGAGGAAAACAGTGTCACATTTGCAGGAAGTCATTCACAAGAATTTCAAAGTTATTCTACTAAAAGGAGCCCACCATCATCACATCTAATCATCTTGTTTGGTAAAATATCTTAGTTTATCCATAAACTTCTGTCTGTATTCAAGCAACTGTTAATATCACCATTTCTTTAAAAAAAATGCTTGAGAGATATTTCTCCAACATCACTTATATGTTCCTTTTGGTTCCTACAGATGTGCAGCTTTCAATTTGGTCTGGAACAAACAATGTTGACTGGCAGCCACTAGCCTTCTTGGATTTGTTCAGTCAAGTACCAATGGATTCTTTTTTTATTATCTTGCATTTAGTTCTATATGATTTTATCTTTTAGCTTGTTGTGTATAATGCAGTTTGAGACTGATCACAGAACAATTTGGCCATCAGATTTTGGGTTTAGAAAAGAATATATCATTATTTCTATACCTCGAAAAGTAAATATATGTTCAATAGTTGGGCTTAAAATCTATATATATATCTTTTTTGGGAGGGATTCCCTAATTTCATTCACAAATAAGAGAAAAACAGAAATGAAGAAATTTGTTGTAAAAGATCAAAGACCATTATTAGGAGAGGGCCACCAATCTAAATCTGAGGTCTCTATCATCTTGATTTAAGCTAAGTGTGCCAAAAATTGAGAAACAGGATATTTTTTTAAGTACACATGTATATATATGTTTCCAGTTTAACTTGAGTATGAAGCATTGGTACATTGTACATGTACTGCCGTCCAGTTGTTAGATTTCTCTTAAATGAGACATAAATCTTGTCAATCTTAGTGTTAAACATAAAGGTCATTAAGACTAATCAGTATTGAGTAAATTTAAGACTTAGGTTTTGTTAACAAGAGGAACATGACACAATACATATATGAACCGTAATTACATGTAGAATATGATGTGACTGGATTATATTAATTCACCAATACTGTATATGTGCCGAATACATGTTTTTATGCAGGAATTTGAAGTTATACATATGTAATTTTAAAACTCCATATTCAATATAAAATTGGAGCACTTTTTAGCTCAAATGCTCAAATTAGCTGACCCCCTGGGGGCCTGAGGGTGGGGCCAAAATGTGTCAATTTGACTATAATGATCGCTATAACAACTTCATGGATATGGCCCATATTTACCTTCAAGTGTATTGAATGCCTTACTCACAGTATTTCACAGAAGTACAATTGTGGCAGATCTGAAACTTTGCCATAGCTATTGAAATATCCAGGTGAGTGATACAGGCCCTGTGGGCGTCTTATTCGACATAAACTACAAAAGAAGTCATTAGCTCATATTTTTACACTATCATGTCCCCCATTTGAGTAAAGGGAAATAGTGTTTTAGTATGGGTTCTTATAATATTTTCTTGTCCAGGCAGTGATTTCTAAACTGTTGGGTCATATTCGACCTTAACAAGTAGCAACGTTTTTAGGTACATGCATATATGTCCCGTCATTACTGAAAGCAATATCCAATAAGTCTGTTACCAGTATAAAATTTAATTCCTCAGAGAGGTTGCTGTAAAAATAACAGTACATGTACAATGTATAATGTACATTATATGGTAAAATCACACCAGAATTTGCTTTCTTTTTTATAATTTAGTTGAATAAATGTTTTTACATGAAAGTTTATGCTTTTATATGCTTTTATATGCATGCAGTCTTGTTCAATATACATGTGTTCATACATCCATTCATCTGTATCTCATTTTTGTTATTGTGTTCTCGCTTTTACCTTTCTTTTCAATTATTTTTTTCCATTGAGAAATGCTAAGTACCATCTTATTTTAGCTAATTATTATTTTAATTATTATCAATTCATGCCATGATTACTTTACTCTGTTAGCTGTAAAATGTTTTTCATAGTTGAAGAATAGTGTTCCATCAAAAGTACAGAAGCCTAATTGTATTTTTACATTTACTACATTACAATATATATATAGATTTTAGGTTATTGTGACCTATTGCAATGGCCTTTTGTCTGTTGTCATACGTCGTGTGTCGTCCTTTGTCCATTAACTTTACCTTGTGAACATGATGACTTGAGACTTGTATCATAAAAATATCAGACATGTTTTCATATGGAAATGTCAACTGGGGTTTGACTAAACTTTGTATTTAGCCTTATATCAAAAAGATCTCAGGACAAGTTCGAAAATGGGAATTATTCTAAGGTAACTTACAGAGTTATTGTCCTTTAAAATAATATAAATTTTTGGACCTTGTGATTTCGATAACCTTATAATTTAGTAAACATTAATCATGTTTGATGAAACTCTGTATTCAGCATTAATTCAAAAATGGAACGCGTTTTGGCTCTGGATAACAGTCCTAATTTGTATGGGATATCAGGTGGCTGCGTTATGGCTCAATGGCCTCTTGTTAATAATTCCACTTTACATATCATTTTAATCGTATGTCTAAAAAATACTGTATTATAAGTAATGTTCATCAAGCATGGTGACATATGTTATAGATCAGGGACAAAAGGGGTTAATTTGGTTATATTGATAAGACTTTTTCTCTGAAACTAATCAACATATATTGCTATTATAGTACCGGTAGCATCCCTGCAAACTGGTGGGGATTGTTCAAAAATACCCCAGGGCCCAGAGGGGCGGGCAAAAAAGGAGCTAACATGTTATTGGCTACCTGTGTATGTTGATGTAAACAAATTTCACATTGTTTAACTTTTGAATCAGACAGCTTGTTGTGTTAGTAAAATGCATAATTGCATATCAGAGTACTGTTGTGGCATGTCCCAAACTGGAAAGTGTAGCATAACTTAAATAATAGTTTTGTCATGTTTACTGAAAATCGATATTGAGGTCAGCAATATACAGGTGATATACAGGCCCTCTGGGCCTCTTGTTGTTGATGTAGAAACTAGTAGTAATGTCCTGTTTGCTTAAATGTTTAGAGACACAATTTGGCAATATTACGTGGTACTGGACCTTAATGAATAACATGTTGTTGATTGTCCTTGTAATTTAGTGATCATCATGAGCTCTATAGATCATTATAAAATGATATGCATTGATTGAATCATACCAAATATGATATAACTATTTCTGGTGTGTAAAATAGTCTTTATCTCCTCAGGTGGAAGCTACCACAGAATTTAATATTTTATTTTACATGTGATATTATTTTGGCAATCCTGATCAGACAATTACATTGTATTTGTACTTACTTTAGAAAGCATGAATATGGTGCGATATATTGTATCAATACCTCTTCAGACATTACGTTGTACATCATTACATGTTGTTAATTATTATATGTTTGTTTTACAATTATGTCTCATGATATGAGCTATTTTTTATTAAGGTTAAATTAAAAAAATTCCGATTTATTCAGTTTACTTTGTATTTTTATTAGTTCACATGGCATAAATTTGACAGTGAGCTTATGGTATGGTGCAGGAGTGGGCGTGTGCCATCCGTCAACTATATATGCAGCTGGATACTGATATTTGGCCAGAGGTACTTGGGGTAGAGTACATGTACATTAAAAATTACTCATATGAATGATCGCAATACAAATGTATTGCATTAATCATGATACAAATGTATTGCAATATTTTTTAACAATACAATTTTCGTTACATCCTTTTTTTTCGATACGATAAGATACATAAAAATGAGGCTACAATTAATTACATTGGTCAATTGTTTAGAATCATGAATCTACAAACAATAATGTTATGAATTGAACACTTTCAAAGTCTTGTCATTAAAATTGTCTTAATCATAGTATCATAACACATACATTTGTTAGTTCTCAGACCAAAGATTAGTCAAATTAAATAAGTCTTACTTTTTACATTTGTCTTTGAATGAATAGAGGATGTTATATTTTGATTCTCAATGCAATTAAACATAGCAACTAGAAAGATGTTGAGTTGTAAAGAGAAGTGTATCATATCGTAAAGTATCGTATAGCAACCAAATATTGCGATACGTATCGTATTGAGACATCAGTGTATCGTTACACCTCTAACCTGTTTTCAAGATCACATGGGTCAAATAGAGAAAATCCCTTGGAGAATCTAGAAGACCAAGAGGCCCGATATTTTGCCAGCAGGTACCTTAGTGTTATGAAGGTTCCTCATATAAATGACCTTTACCTATTCTCAAGGTCACAAGGGTGAAATAGTTAAAATTACTTTGAAAATATTCTTCTCAAGTTCCAGAAGACCCAGAGGCCAGATATTTCGCCAACAGGTTCCTAGGGAAGAGTGCTATGTTTTCATATATAAATGAGCTTGACCTATTTTGAAGGTCACAGGGGTTAATTTGTTAAAAATTTCATAAATCTTCTTTTCAAGTTACAGAAGACCCAGAGGCCTGATACCCTAAAATCTCCATAAGCTGTAGCTTATTTTGTCTTTGGTAAGGAATTCCAGGAGTGTTTTCAAGGCCGTCTTATTTTCTAAGTCATTTATCCTAGGAAATACAACTTAATTTCGAGACCGGCTGCTTTTGAAACTTTTGACCAGTGAAAAAAATATATCAATAAGTAGCACTCAATTAAGCACTATTCTTGATTACTAAAATCGTCTATAACATACATCATACAGAGGTTGACAGATACACATGTCTTTCGATATTTAATGCTTAGTTTCAAGTAAGGCCTATTTTCAAAGCCGGCATATTTTATACTGCAAGAAATCCAAGGCTTTTAATCTACATTCAAGACCGGCTTTTAATCGCCCTGCTTCCGTGGTCCGTGGTCCGTCCGTCCCTCCGTCCGTAAACAATTCTTGTTATCGCTATTTCTCAGAAAGTACTGAAGGGATCTTTCTCAAATTTCATATATAGGTTCCACTTGATGCTTAGTTATGCATATTGCATTTTGAGACCAATCGGAAAACAACATGGCCGACAGGCAGCCATCTTGGATTTTGACAATTGAAGTTTGTTATCGCTATTTCTCAGAAAGTAATGAAGGGAAGGGATCTTTCTGAAATTTCATATGCAGGTTCCCCTTTGTGCCTAGTTATGCATATTGCATTTTGAGACTAATTAGAAAACAACATGGCCGACAGGCAGCCATCTTGGATTTTGACAATTGAAGTTTGTTATCAATATTTCTCAGAAAGTACTGAAGGGATCTTTCTCAAATTTCATATGTAGGTTCCCCTCAGTGCCTAGTTTTACATATTGGGACCAATCCGAAAACAACATGGCCGACAGACAGCCATTATCGCTAAATCTTAAATTTTATATATAGGTGCCCCTTGTTTGAAAAGTACTAGAGGACTGTTTCTGAATTTACACAGATTAGTAAGACTTAGTTAAGGCTATCGAGTCAAAGGTCAGAATATGCATTGTATGAAGTGTTTAACCATTTATTTGAAAGTGTAGATCAGCTCCTTTGGCAGTAAAGAGTGACAACTTGTGTATAATCAGTCATTTTATTAAGAAAGAAAGTAATCAAAAGTCAGCAAGAACAGTACCAATAGGTCTAAGAAGTTTGAACGTGGGTTTATGACCCGTTTAATGTGTCGAACAGCCTTTATAGACAATTATCGCCTAACAAACAACTCCTCATGTGATGCAAACTTTGAATCTTTTATGTCAACAAATTGCTTGCTCTTGTTGAAGATGTAAAAGTAAATACATGTTTACCACTAATGCCTTTGACTCGATCAAATGCCGTTTACAGCATATTTGCATTAACAAAACATGCTGGTTCAAGCAGTTTTATAACTTCCAAGTCACTTCCTATCTTGTACATTCTTACACATAACATACATGTAGTCCTTCAAACATCGAAATGGATTCCTACATGAACTTTGACAATAGGATCATAATGTCACTCAATGTCGTCAATGAAAAGAATTATGTTGCAGAAAAGATCAAGTGCTTCATCCCTTGAAGTAGGTGGATAGTGTAATCCATGTTCTTGGATAATATGATTTGCCAGAACTTGAAATTCATCACACACACCATTTGCTGGTGGAGCGTGGCAGTACTCTTGTACAATGCCATCAATATTTCCTGGTAGATCCATTTTAAAATCTTTTGTAGCAAATACTTCTGGTTGGTAGAGAACATCTGGCATTCCTGCTTGGTCTAATTCTATGTTCATTCCAATGGCGCACTACATCTTCTAAATCCTTGCTTACAAGCTTTATGAAACAATATCGAATACATTGCAAGTGGATCTCATCAGTTGTATCTAAAATACCATGTTCAGTCATTGATTTGAACAAATCCATCCATGATTGCCCACACATAGAACGAAGATTCCTCCAGAATCGTTCAATTCTGGTATTTCTGAGAGAGGAGCCATACATGAAACTGGAAAGTCCTTGAAAGGGATCAGTGTGGTTCCAACGAAGAGCATACTGCAGGTCACGTACAACAGAGTTCTTGGTTCCTTTATCGACATAAATAATATATGGCACACCGTTTATCTCTCGAACATAGTTTATGTAAAAGTGTGCAATGTACTCTGGTTTTTTGTTTGAGCTGCATGCTTGCAGCCACACAATTCGTCTCGAAAATCCATCAATACCTGCATGAATGGAAATTCCATATGGTTTAAGTTTGTCCCAACCATTGCTATGGATAGCAAAGTTTGGGCCTTTGTTAAGGTAGTGACGGCGTCGAAACACACGACGACTCCGAGCAAGAACACCTTCAGCATCCAGTACTGATAGAGAGAGTCTTACTGTTTCTGATGAAACGTTGATGTCATGATCAGTAATTAGTAGTCGCCTCCTCATTGCTCTGTAACCAATATTCTGTCCAGTATTGGACAATTCTTGCAAAATTGCTCTAACTATATCTTCTAGTGGTGATTCGTTGTTTCGTCTAAATAAATTCATTCCTCGAAGTATGCGATGAACTTGCCTTTCACTAACAGCTGTGGCATGACGAAGAGCCATAAATCCAATGATTTCCTTTATAGCATAGCCAGTGATAGTATATTGCTATCAAGTCATCTTTGTTTAAAATTGCACCATCATTGACCATCAGATTATCAAACACATGAGCTCCAATGTATTGATTCCCATTCATCTTTCCTGCAAGAAAAAAATATATACGATAACTTAAAAATGTGTAAATAGCAATAAATATAATACATGTATATACAGTTGAGTATTCAGGGCTGAGTTTGGAGGAATGATATGACCGCCCTCTGTATTTTTGTAAACCATAAAAAACCAACCTGTTTGTGTCCACTAGTGCAGAACATATATTTGATCATTTTAATTATTCATTTACTAATTATTAATTAAAATTCATATTTATGCCATTTTACACTTAAATGGCTGTTTTTCAACTACTTCAGCATTTGGCATGAGGGTTTACTGTACAATGTATATAATATATATATTGTTAGAAACTAGTCAAATTTTTTAAATTGTTCCATGTATACAATGTGATTTTGTTTCTTTTTGTGTCTTGATAAAGGGGCCGGATTGCCTCGAAAATTTGACAAATAACTTGTCCGTATACTGTCGATATTACTACATTACCCTATACATCAATGATCGATAACATCATCATATCCATACATACTGACAGTGCAGTAATACATTTTAAAACTGATCATAAGTTCAATGTGTAATCATAGCCGGGTACCTGAATCGCAAATGACTATTCGCCCGGCACCTGGGTCAGCGGGTACGGAAAATAGGTTGACTTTTACACTGTATGCCTAATATACCTGCACATCGCCGAGTACGTAACGATGTTTCATTAGTTTGATCAGGGACAGAATTTTAGTGATTTAATTAGTTATAAACAATATAGGTCTCTGTTATTATGTATTTCGCAAATTAGTTAGGTTTTATAATTACTACTAAATGGGGAAAATATAGGCCTAGGCCTACTTTTGTACATAATGTATTTTCCCCAAACAGTGAAAAGTATTATCTTTGATACACTCAGGATATAAATTCAAATTCAATTTTATTGCATTTTACATCCAAAGGTAACATATGGATCGAACTGCAAACAATATAACATACAAACCAACATACATAATATAAGAATGTAATCTATGAGAATGAACATACTTAAGCTAGCAATGCCCAACCAAATTTTTTTGTATATTCAAGAAGTAATTTGGAGTAATTTTCTTGAAGAGTATCACCCCCTGATTGCAAAACAGCAATCAGAACAAGTCTATCATCAAAATTGAGTTTTTAGTGAATTTTTGAAATATGGAAATTGAGACCTTCAAAACAACGCTTTTCCGAATAAATCAGTAAAAAGCGTACATAGCCAATTGCTCTGAAAATACTTATGATTCAGAAACAGTTTTTTGACCATAATTTAAATAACATCATATTCTAATATAAAAAGCAACAAATTCATGCTAAATATTTCCACAGGCAGAGATTTTGAAGCTATTACTATTTTACAAAGTTGTCTCCCCTGACAAAAACTTGTCCATATCATAGGAAACACCTTAATTAAAATGCCTTTTTTGTGCAAAATAGACAGTCAAACAACTCCCAATGTGTGTAGATTCCTTTCCTATGTGTAGTTCTGTAAGATAGTTTAGTTCAATCTAATTTATCATACACATAGTTGGTTTGTTATCAGAAAATTTAAATGATTTAGAAGTTCTTTTTGAACGTACATGTATACTACTAACTTGATTCCTTTTAATAACAAACATTTATAAATCCTACATTTTTGATAAATACACAGATAACTTAATATTAAATAACATGGATAAGATTAAGAATTATAAACACACATAGGATGTGCATGCAGTTGTCAGATATTGATTACAATTTGACGATGTCTATATGATAGTCTTAAGTTACTATGAAGAAAAAATCGGCAGATTATAAAAGAAGGATGCATATATATTATAAACAAGGTGTGATCCTGTGCTTCTATCATTAACTTGGTGGAAAAAATATTTTAAAATACAATTATATTTTGAAATATAACATGCTAAGTGGAAACCACTCTAAATTTCAGCCTAGAGACTTTCATGATTAACTGTCAATCAACTTGGTGACATTTTTGAGGAAGTAAGCTCTTATCTAGACAATGTTAATGACTTACTTTTTTGTTTTCTGTGACAATGCATTCGCTTTAACCACTGTCAAGTCCTTTTTAATTCAAATAAAACAGTAGCAATAACATTCACTCATAAACAAACAAATCCTCATCCCCCTATTTTCTTTAATAATCATAAAAAAAAAGCAGGACTGTCACAAACATTTAGGTTAAACTTTTGATAAAAAAGGGTACCTGGTCTGATCATATATCAAATATTTAAGAGCCATAAGGATTACAACAGGTCTAAGAAGATGTATATATCACCATGTACTTTAATTTATTCAGAAGAAAATTAGAAACATAACAAAGAAATCCTAATCGCAAACCTTATTACACTTGTATAAAATCATTAATATATACATACATCTACATATCTCTAGAAAGCATCAAACCATTCATAAATACAAATAATTTTAGAAATGAAAAAATCCTCAAAATTCCTCCTACTAGAACTATAACAATTATAATCACTGGAACTCTCTTGGTGACTCTTATAAGAAACTCTTTCAATTTCTAGCTAAAAATCTAAACTAAAAACAGTAGTTTCTTACAACTAACTCTCCAACTATGTCCCAATATTTTTCTATAATTTACAGGAAAGGATTGGTGATATTAAACCTAGAGTAGTCTGTTATCCAATCGTCTTTGTCAAACTAAGTTTTTATAATTTTCTATGTGTCTTGTAAGTATACTTTGTCTTATATTTGTTGACAATGAAATATTTTGAAATAAAATGAAAAAAATATTGTGCTTATGTGTCATTTGTCATGGAAAATACAAGTGAAATTCATCCAAGTTGCTTGAATCTGATGATTTTTTTCAGTGCATCTAACAAATCAAAAGATGGATCTGTAGTCTATGTCCAAGGAAATATATTTAACCATATGCATGATATGGCATATTGCTACTACCAATACATTGGCATTTTGAAGCACATTAAATGAATGTTATCTAAAAAAAAACATGGAACAATAGACATGGCCTTAACTTGGGTTTGAATATGTGTCCCTGCCCTTGGTGAGAGGGACAAGGCCCGCGGTTGATTAAATAACGTGACACTCCAGAACTTGTAGAAGTAACATACACTCACTTTGACCCAGTTTACACGATAGGCCTAAATTGGTAGATTTACAGACCTTATCTTCATATTAATTCAAAAGGTCATCAACTTTAAGTGATATGATGTTATACAGTACTAAAACAAGCAATAACACCAAAATATATAACATTTTGACTTTGTTTACATTCTCGTTCCACGCCCGACAGCACCTGTCCGCATCTTTGATTTACCGTTAGCTTAACGGTAAATTTCTCGGTGTGATAAACACCTCATTTTCACGTCTAGAACGGTTATGTCTCTTTTGATCTGTATAGCTAACTATTTAAAATGAATATTACTTAGCATTGTGATATGTTTTTGATGGATGAACTCGCATGAATAAGGAAATGAGCACTTTGTAAAAAAATTCATAAAGCTGGCACGTTTTACCTACGCGCCATTTCTTCAGTATTGCAGACAGTAAATCATCGAGGGTTATCGAATGAATGAATGTCATCCACCATCCAAGTGTGCAAGTACGGTAAAATCACCGTACTTCCGAAGACCTATTTTGTGACGTAATTTTCCTCAATCCCAAATTACCAATACGAGTTATCTCCCCTTTGCTTGGGCATTGCTACTTAAGCACATTGCAAGCCTACTTTCCTCAGTTCAAAAGACTTTTTAATGAAGAGGCTGATATCGCGCAAAAGTTGCGGTTCATTTGATGACAACCGAAAGTTTAATACAGGAGGTTACTGTATAAACATATTCATCATCCAGTTAGGCTAGTTGCCGGGTAAATTATATAGTTACATTGTGCATTGTACCTGCATGGCTGCCGGACGAATAGTCATTTACGATTATATAATTAATGTACCCGGCAATTAGGGCAAAATGCAGACTGAATAATAAGCCAATTAATCATAAATTTGTCCTGTCGTTTGAATATATATATCTACGGTGAATTTGTACTTACATGCACGTAGGACGACAAGGCCGCTCCACTCTCTGTCAGTTTACACTGTTTATTGTCCGTCAGTTTATCAAAGTACTGTACGATAAGTCCTGAAACGTTCCGAGACAGCGCGCGCACGAGAGTCTATTAATATCTTATCTCGGCAAAATAACTAGACGGCATATATGGGCAACAACGTATTTTTGGTCGAGATCCATGATATTTTACTTAACCGATCGTGATAAGCTAACTCGACTTGTCGACATAGCTATCTCGGCAAGTCGTGTTATAAGTCGACATGTCGACTTAGCTATCTCGGCAAGTCGTGTTATAACTCGACATGTCGACTTACAAGCTATCTCGACAAGTCGCGTTACCGTAACGCGACCTAAAATAACACGATGGCAGAAATATGCCACCATAGTTGTCAGATAGGGATTGGTCGAACCACTTTCCAAGGCATTTGATAGGGTTGTTGACTAATGTTGGAATTTCCTCATCCTGCACCTTTATACGACCTTTCTTCAGAACCGGGCTTCTTGATTTGTGTGGTTTGAACTTCATCCGAGCCCATTTCATTCTAGTATGCAAAAGTTTTCATGATTCAAGAAACAAATACATAAAACCATTTTACTGGCGAATCGTCAATGTAGAAATTAAACTTATCTAATTACTGTGTGTCAATAATATTGACGATATTCGTAAGTTATCCGGATATTCATATGATGCCAACAAAGTCAGAGTGTGAATAGCACATTATAGACATGTCACCTGAATCTTATAGTTTTTGTATGTTTCAGTACTAGAATTAATTCGGCCATGTTCTCCGCCATTTTGTATGCATGAATTGTTGTATGATATACAATGTATATGTGTAATAGGACTGTGTAACCACCTATAAGGTACAGTAATAGTTCTTCACCCCAGGTTCAGTATTTGACCTAAGGCTCCGTTGGAATATAGTGATAATATAAGAACAAACACAAGGAATTTGGTACAGGGTGGTTTATTGCACCCGCAGATGCAGATAAATATGAATTGTAATGCCGTCAGAACAATGGAAGGTACAATAATACTGAAATATATACAAAATGACAACGCTACCGCTGGTTAACGCTATATCCACATGGACAACTAAAGTTCGGGAATACAGACCCCCCAACCCCACAGACGAAGTAACATAGAAAGTAGTAGAGAGAAGGATGAGCCTACCAGCAGGTCAGTGCTATGCAGACTGCCGAACAATCGAAACCCCGGGACTTAATTAAATACCAGTTACACAATAGAGAAGGAACAGCCAATCAGAATCCCCGTTACTGTTACTAAAATGAAAGTAAAGGAAGTGAGTCTAGAGAAATGCCCGGATGACGATGAAAACCAGCGGTAGTAAACAAAGCTTATAACAAGGTAACATTTGATGAATTAACTACATTTTAACTCAACAATGACATGAAACTATACACTTACACTCTCAGACTTATACACGACCGGTCATTCATTCAGAAACATCACAAATGAATATATAAATACATAATTAACAACCCTAGCTCCTGTAAATACAGGTAAACACTTTATAACTACTTTAGATATGTACATTAACAAACAACAAAGAGCAGTCAACCATTTATATTTACACCCTGCATTCATGTACCAATTTTTAAGCAAAAAAAAACCCAACAACTTTATGTATATAAAAAAAACAAAAAGAGGTTGGACATGCCCTTGACATTTGAAATAACAAAAACCACAATAATTCAACAGAAATACCAACACAAACATACATGTAAATGTCACCTCTAAAAATTTTTATGAATATCCTGTAATTACAATGAATAAATGAGATATATTATGAATGTAAATCTTAATTTTCAGGGAACATATCCATGATATCCTGATACTCCATGGAAGGCCATGAGCAACCAGACTCCTCTCCTCGGAAGCGAATTCGTTCATCACGCGGCTGGTGCACTGAACTACGTCCAAAGTCTACAATGTTATTTCTGACTTCCTGTCTTTGCGCCTCCCGTACCCGATCCCTGTACTGCTGAGCACCCTCTGAAGGGGGACACACGGGCATCAGTATCGTTCCCGGATGAACGAATTGCTGGTTCACCCTCTCTACTTCCTGTATGTTCCCCATAGCTTCCGCCACCTGGGGTGGGCTTAGCCTGTGGCGACTAGCCAGGTGCCTCCTGATCTGGTTTTGCTGCCGATTCCAGAAAACACAGCGAGGACAAATGACTGCGGTGAATTCCGGTTCATGTACCCTCCTCCAATGCCGGGCAAGTAATGTATACCTCTGGAAGATGGTGTCTCCGCACCCAACCACAGGACAGGGCATACCCTGTGGTTGCCACATGGGGCGAAGGTCCCTATCCAGCTCCCGGATATCAGCTTGGGCCACCTTGATTTCTAGGAGATCCATTCTAGCTAAAATTACAGAATGTGCATAATAAGTTATTTTTTTAATAAATTATAATTGCAGTTGTCCTTGATTTTTTGATTTTTTTTTTAAAACTAGTTATTTCCGAGATTTGTCTCCCTTACATTGCTTAGCTATACAATAATGTTTCATAAACCAAATATCAAAGTATTTACATTAATTTGCATGAGTATTACTATAGGTAGATGACAATTACAGCAATGACATTACATGTTATACACAGATTTATATTTCACAAAGACAGGTTGACAGATTACAGACAGAAGGACAGAAGAGGTCTGTGGAGTTGGGGGCTATGGTGAATATATTTCCCTTGGTTTGACAACCCTCCCCGTTCTGGTTATTACTACTGGCTGAGGAGTTCCACTTCTCGACCCTTCAGTACTAGACTCTGCAGCCTCACCGGAAACCGAAATATCTGACCATATGGAATCGGACTCCGTCCCCCATGTGGAAGGTGGTAGTCTCCCCTGATACGGCTTAAAATGATCAACGTGAACGGAAACAGAATTAGCGGATGGGGTTTTCTGGACAACGTACGTGTATTTATAAATAATTCTTATTATCTTGTAGGGCCCTGTCCAACCCTTACCTAACTTGCAGGATAAGGCAGGTGGATACCACCGCCACGCATAGTCCCCTACACTGTATTGTCTGGGTTTCAAACCGACATCATAATAGTTCTTCTGCCGTTGGTTTTTACAGACTGCCTCCTGTGAAGGGGGTAATCCCATCACAATATCCAAGGGACAAGTTGTCTCCCTTCCCAACAAAACTAGGTTAGGACTACACCCTGTACTGGCCTGTGCTGTTGCTCTATATGCCATTAGGACGTATGGGAGATGATTATCCCAATCATTGTAATTGGCATTAACAAATGTGGACAGCATCTGGATAAGGGTGCGGTTGAACCTCTCCACCAACCCATCGGATTGGGGCCTATAGGGGGTTGTCCTAGACTTATCAATACCCAGTTTCTGACACAGGACAGAGAACAATTCCCCCTCAAATTCCCCACCTCTGTCAGTGTGTATCTGATATGGAACACCAAAACGACTAATGAACTCTGTACACAGTTTATCCCCCACTGTAATAGCAGTGTGGTCCGGTATAGGGTATGCCTCCACCCACTTTGAGAAGTAGTCACAAACAACCATAATGTGTCTATTGCCATTTGCTGATGTTGGGATGCCACTTAAAATGTCAATCGCTATCCTGTCCAGGGGTCGACTAACCTGGGCAAGAGAGGATCGAAGTGGGGACTTCCCAACTCCTGGGCCTGGTTTTCTCCTAGCACATAGAGTGCATTGCCTACACCAACGCTTAACATCATCTGACAGTCCTGGCCAATAGAATCTATTTCTGATAGAATGCATTGTCCTGTCCCTACCCAGATGTCCTGAAGTACGGTTATCATGTAATTGCTCTAAAACTTGTTCTCTGATAGTAGATGGAGCCACTATCCTGTCTCTGGATCCTAACCCAGTAGTATCATCCTTAGAGAAATAGAGAATACCATCTTTGCCTTGATATAGCCTGTCCCATGACTGGCAATATACCCTAACTTCATATGGTAATCCTGCCATCTCATCCCTCCTGGGCTTGTGAGAAAGTTCAGTTTTCAAGCTGATCAACTTTGATATATGGGGATCCTCACCCTGTTCCCTTAGCAAGCCATCAACACCCCAGGAATCCAGCCAATTACTAAACCCACTACCCTCAGACTCTACTACCTGGTTAACCCCTTCAGATATTTCAATATCTTTCTGAGGTTTAGCAGGGTTCGCTACGCTACCCCCCATTGACTGGACCTGAAGGTGAAGGCCACTGGACTCCACAGCTTGGTTCACCCCTACAGATGTAGCATCTTTCTGGGGTTCATTTGCTTTTACTATGCTATTCTCTATGGTAGATAACCTATACTGATAACAATGAGGACAATCAGATCTCTTACATACCCGACTTGGTTTCCGGGACAGAGCATCGGCATTGAGATGCTGACTACCAGACCTATGTTCTATCTTATAGTCAAACATGTCGATGATGCTTATCCACCGAGCTAGCATGCCCTCTGGTTCTTTAAAGTTTCTAAGCCAGATCAATGCTGCGTGATCCGTGCGAATCACAAACTTGGCTCCACCCAGATAGTGTTTAAAATACTTAAGGAAGGTGACTACTGCTAGAAGCTCACGATGTGTGGTACAATATTTCCGCTGAGCCTTACTAAGTATTCTACTGGCATAACTTATAACCTTTTCCTCCCCTCCCTGGATTTGAGACAGTACCGCCCCCATGCCCACATTACTGGCATCTGTATCCAAAATGAAACAATCTGTCTCATTGGGGTATGAGAGTATAGGAGCAGTTGTCAACAGTTGCTTTAACATCCCAAATGCCTGATCACATTTATCATTCCAGTTAAAACAGCGATTCTTGCGAGTGAGCTTGGTGAGGGGTGAAGCTATATGGGCGAAATCTGGTATAAAGCGCCTATAATATCCCGCCAAACCTAGGAAACTCCTAACTTCCGATACATTGGATGGGCAAGGCCAGTTCTGTACGGCCTTGACCTTTTCAGGGTCACAACCGATCCCTGTCTCAGAAACTTTATGACCTAGGTAAGACACCTCTGTCTGGAACAGAGTACATTTCTTAGGCTTAAGCTTAAGATGAGCCTCTCGAAGACAATCAAAAACATCCCTCAAATTTGACATTGCTACCTCAAAAGTACCACCAAAGACAATTACATCGTCCAGGTAACACAGACACTTTGAATAAGCCAAACCACCAATGACAAGGGACATAAGTCTGCTAAAGGTAGCTGGGGCATTTGACAGGCCGAAAGGCATAACATTGAACTCATAAAGACCAGCATGTGTTGTGAATGCTGTTTTATGTTTATCTGCCT